>NW_020897730.1:4668037-4806398 GCF_003984885.1 Neopelma chrysocephalum
CCCTGTGTTTTCTGTATTTTCCACAGACCTGCCAGCCTCAAACAACACCCTCTTTCTTCACATTAGAAATGGAAACACGTCCTCTGCAGGAATTTTCCACTTAATAGCTCCTGCTTTCCTACCGGGGGCCTCAGTGCACCACCACTGCAATGCTGTATTTCTTTCCACTGCAGTTTGACATTTTGCAGCCAGAACAACGAAAGGCATTCACTCCATCCTGATTTTTGAAAAACGTATCTCTATAGGCCCACAGAACGCACCCAGTGCAGCAATCACCAGGGGGAAATGGCAAAGGTATTTAAACATCATTACATGTCACTGAGGATATGACATTGTCTGGTAATAATGCTCTTTTATGCAGTCGTTTTTTCTTAGTCCCCCATTCCTCCCCCCTCCAACCCTTTATACACACAGGCAGACACCAAAGCCTCTGCCCTGCTCTCCTGTTACCAGCCGCTCTCATGTTCTACACTTGATTGCAATTGTTTGCCGTTGTGAATTATTTCCTTTGCATGGTATTTGCAAACTGTGTATCAGGTCCTGACACTGTGAGGAGCAGAAATGCAGATTGCAGATAATCTGAGCAGTAAACAAGAAGCCTGCTTTAAAATGCACGGAGTGACCTGTCTGAAAGCAGCAATATTTGCAGACTGTTTACTGCTGAGATGCAGGGATGTCGCTGAAATGCAGCAGCCTGAAGACTGGAGCAAAATGGGATCTCAGACACTCGGTCAAGCACAACATGTAATTTTTTTATTTGTTGCTTACATTGTGCTTTTTTTTAAAGTTGGAGAGGTATTATAAATTATTAAAAGCTAATTTCCAAAAATGCCTTTGCTGTGTTTATGAAATGTTTTTTAATCCCTTTACAGGAAGCTAAATGAATGGAAGTAAACATGTTTATTGCTAGAAGGAAGGTTTCCCCTGTCTGCGCAGTGGTAGAGTCTCAGACAGCAAGGTCCCAGTAGGTCAGACTGGCACATTGAATTGCGTATCAAATGAAACTGGTATTCTGGAAAAAGGGTGGAAAGAGGAAGAGGGGTGTTAGTGAGGAGGTTGCTCAGGCCAGGAGGGTGGGCCACTGAAAAACAACAAGGAAAAAAATAGGATTGATGATTTGCAGGACACCTAGGGTATTTCTTTCAGGGGGTATTACTTCCACTTTTAACCAGGAACAAGAGCTGGAAGAAAAAAAGCGGCAGGAGCTGACAGCTTTGTGCTGATCAAAGGGACGTAGCATTGAATGCCTTCTTTTGCTAGCTATTTATTAGAGAGAGAGAAGGGCTCCTTTGCCATTCTACTTGGGAGAGAAGGGATTAAAGATCAAAAAAAAAAGGAGGGGGACCGGCATGACTTCTTTGTTCAGAAAATATTTCTCTCTCTCTCTTTTTTTTTTTTAATGGTATGCCGTGCTGTCCACTACAAGACAAAAAACACCCTTTCTTTTTATATCATTGCTCCTTTTCTTTTCTCAATGAGGAAAATTTCTGGTGATAAACAATTCCAGTATTGGGGTTTTTTTCCTTAATGTAAAGAAGGCCCCCTTTGGGAAACTTAGTTAACTGTCTTTTAGCCTGATTAACCTAGGAAATAAAGCTTAAATGCACTGCTGAGATTCTGTTAGGATCATCAGTTCATACAGATAACAGCAAAAGGTGTTAAAATGCACTTCGCTGGTGCAAGTGATCTCATGTTGTAAAAATTATTATCCCCAGCAGAACACGGAAGGATTAAGGGGCCATGTCTACATCTGGGAAACTCCATAAGTGTTTTACTAGCATTAATACATGTATTAATCACACACACACACAAAAAAGGCCCGTCAGGATGGTGGCAAATGGCACAGTGCATTAAACCTACTCTCTTAAGTCAGTGAAATGTGAGCGTCTTTATTCCTAGAATTGCAATAAAGCTGTAAAGCAGTGTGAATGCAGCTGGGGAAAGCCTGCCTGTGTGATTGTGGATCACTGTGGATTACCTGTCTTGTAAAAAGAGAGACTGCTACCAAAACAAGACACTCCCATTGCAGAGACTTTGAAGAAATCTGGGGTAAATTTGGTATTCTGGCCCCAAATCATCTGAACTACACTGTGTATGTATTTGATAGCGGTGACCTTACCGCTCATTTATATTCTGATTTCTGTTAAGTGGATCAGAAGGAGAAAATCTAACTGCACCCCATGCTTCTGCTCCCTTCTCTGCTCCTTATTTCAGGTTGCTGCTTCCCAGCACAAGTGAGACTCAGGTTAAATGGCTGTGCAAGGAGGGCTGAGGTAGACACTGATAAAAACAAATGCTGTTGATCAGACATGTGAATAATTCAGCAGATGAATAGAGTGGAGTTTGACACAAGCAGCATTTTCCGCCTTCATTCTATTTCCAATTGCAGCCCCTAAATTTTGTTTCAGCTTGAGAGCAACCACAAATAAAAAATGAAACATGGCCAAATACGTGACCAGCTTTTTAGAAGGTCTATTACCAGCATTAGGCCAGCAAAACAAATAAATGGTGACAATCTTTAGGGTCCTTTTTGATCTCCAGCCTTCACCACCACCGAAACAAATTTAAGTCCTTTAGATCAGGAATGCAACTCTTGGAAAAAACAGAAGTGCTCATATTTGTTCTGTAGTCTCCTTTCATCTATACTGTGTTTGTTGACAATCACCATACTAGAGCAACATCTAGGAATGTCTTGATAAAAACTACTTTAGCACCGTGATAGATGTGATAGTGAGACATATTATTGACTTCATTGCTAAAAATATTATAGTTATACATGTTCAAATCCTGTCAAGCAGTTGCCTCTTTCATTCCAGTATTAAACACTTCTCTTTCAGTGGATATTTGGAATATTGTATATGTCTGTCACCACAGCAGTGACATTTGTTATTTTGTTCATCAAAATGTCACCTGCCTATCAAGATATCTAGGATAAGTAGGACTGAGAAACTTGGTTGAATCATCATGCACAGGCTTTTTTCTGCCAGCAGATGTATTACAAGAGACACTTACATTGATGTGAAATAGCAACAGAAGTCATCTTTCCTGCCTGTAAAGCTAAAGGAATTAACATTTGCCTTAAAAGGATATTTTAGTAGTTCCTTCACACCATTAAGGGGCTGGATGGACTATTAAACCAGTCAGTTCCTGATATAGCAGGATTGTTCTTAGAGTAACTAGTACTGCAAAGAACTTTAAGAAGGAAGAGGACTCTGCAAATGCTAAGCATTGTAAGTGCCATAGTATTTCGAGCAAGTTAACTGGATACTTGGCTGCCCCAAAGCCTGAAGAGAAGCTTAACCAAGGGCCTAGTAAGTCACCAGGTGACAAAAGAAACAGGAAATAGGGATGCTAGAAAAGCTGAAAGCAACTTCTAAACAGGGAGGCAAAGAAGAAATGAAACACTAAGTCCACAAAAATACAGTGAGTTTTTCAGAAGTGACACGTGACACCATTATGACAAATGATCAACACTGTTTCAAATATACTGAATTTCTCCACCCATCCCTGAGTAGATCTTAAGTACCCTTCACCGCCTTGGAGTCAGATTTCAAGCCAAAATGTCTGTGTTACTAGTTTTGAAAGTGCTACCACTAATTGAAACCACATAATGTTGCAGATATGAAATAAGACAGGCAGGGCATCCCTGCTGAAAAGCTACCCAGCAGGACAACCCCTTTGTTCTCTTGTAAAATAAATTGATTCAAAGGAAATGTTGTCTAAATCATTGCTTCTAAATGTATACAGAATTTCCTCCATGCTCCTCCCATTTTTCTGATTAGCTATCAAAGGACTTTGTTATTCTTGTAAATTACAAAAATGATTTTAATTTGCATACTTGTCATTTCTGGGTGTATAAATTTTGCTTTTGCAGGGATTTTACATTGCAAATATTATGATCACCTGTGGGTAGGGTAGTTAATTAGCAGTCCAGGTCCTATTTCATTTAATTTATACTGGAGTAATCTAAACTAGGAGAATGATCACAGCCACACTCAGTAATTTAACTCCCTCCTTTCAAATCTGTTTTATTAATTGTATTTTAGTTGTATGTTTTCAGGAAGCTTTTACAGTGCTTGCTTTCCTGAGCCATGTGATCTCCCTCCATTCTCAGCTCCCCTCAACCCTGGTTATTTGTCCTTCTGGGCAGCGTTGGCTGCATTCCATTGAGAAATTAGAAAGGATGCAGCTGTCATTATTTTGTCAATCGTAAAATCTGAGACATGGAAAAAGTCTTAGGAAAGTAGGGGAGTCATGTAACTTCTACTGAGAAAACAGATTATTCCCCAATACTTTCAACAGTGCTTTCACTTGACCTAAAAGGAAAGGGTGAACTTTTATGATGAAGGCTTGGATTTCCCAGTGGATCACTGCAATGTGTGAACATAAACATCACTTTATATGTGGTTTGAAAATTCACAAAAGCCACCCTCAGCACTTCTTGGAGAATAACTTATTATATAATTTCATTTTGAGCCTCATCATCACTAAAAATATTGATGCTGCAACAATCATTTAGCCACATACGTTAGTGCCAGTGGAATAGACAATATTCCTGTAGCCCAGACCAAAAGCATCCAAATTAAAGCGTGTTCCTTGTCACTGTGAATGGAAAAACAATAGCATAAAACCAGTAACGTTCATATAAGTTGTTCACTTGCATTTTGGAAATGAAGGCCTAGCTCCCTGTGTGCCCCTTTTAAATTGATCCTAAAGTGACTTTGAGATTTAGGAAGACTGACAGGGATGTAAGGGCTTGAAAAAATCCTACTTTTGTTTTTCTCTCTGAATAGATAAAAGAAAAATAATTTCTTTGTAATGACAAGATTCCACAAATGATTGTGCAGTTTTGCTGCTGAAATTTTGATTGCAAAGTAGCAGACAAATAGATTAAGGCTTGCTTTTAACTACTGTAAAAGAGCTGGCCTTTGGTGATGCCATTGGTATTCACAGTTAACCATATTCTCATCATACATGCATTACAATTTAAAATGAAATAACTTCATAAATTCCTACCAGTTTCTGTATGTCTGCTACAGATTATACACCAAAGATCAAAGTTTTAACATCTGTTCATGCTGGAAAATATCTTCTGCATGTGTATTTTCTTAACTAAAAATTCTTATTCAACTATGTCAAATAATTTGGTACTTAAAAAAAATTCCTTCCTGACCAGTGCTTATCTTGTTTGTGTGTATGGAAGCACAAATCTCTACATATGCATCATTTTTAACTTAAACAGCTGGTGGCAGTCTAATTTTCTTGAGTCCGTGGCCTTTGGAGACACAAATTTCCAGTCACTGGTTAGTCTCCAAGTAATGGGAAACCTTTTGTAAAATATGGCACTTCCAGAGGAGGAGGGAGGGCTTTCCTTTAGAATAAGAAAAGCGTCTGTGGATTGTGTTTGAAGATACAATGTATGATTAATGATTGTCTATTCACTAGAAAACAGCAACTTTTACTAAGTGAAATGAAAGTGCATCAGAGTAAAATGCAGTCTGATTGAAAAAAGAACTGAGCCCAGGAAATCCAAGCACTAACTTTTTTTGTCTCAGCAGCGAAAAACAAAGGGTAGATATATTAAGTTTAAATTTTCAGTGAAGAAGCCAGATATTTTGTTGCTTTCTATCTACTGTATAGATTGGTCCTGAACTCTGCCAAGGGTTGCATGTTGCTTGTCTGGGCTAATGAGTAAGTTATCAAAATACAAGATTTATGACAGCAATCAAGGCATTAATGAGCAGAATTCTGAGGGCTGAGGGAGCTTTTGCAAATCCCCAAAATAGAGAGAAATCTCTGCTTGAATCATCTTCTGTTGTGAGTTGGTATGGCATCTGCTGCTCCAAGTCTAAAAGCGGAATGAATAGACAAAGAGTTTCAGATGTACAAGCTATGCTTAATCACCAAATAATAACAAATAGGAACTCCACAACAACCCTCTGTGAGATCACGCTCAAATTAGCTACACATTCAAGTTTTAGAGCAACAATTTCCTCACTTCTATTTATGGGAAAACTGTAGTATATATACCAGCCACAGAACTTCCAGCATCACATGACACGGATGATTTTCTAATTGACTCACCCTCTATATTGCCTCACACATGGTCTTTTAGGAACTTTTTTTCACTGCAGAGCTCAGTGAAGCTCACTGTAAAGCTCTTCTCAGGAGCACCTCCTGGCCAACTTCTGGGTGTGAAGAACAAAAAAATTGTCAGAACATTTCATGGTGCCTAAGAGAAATGTTTTGTCTGTCAGCTTTTGTATATTAATCCCAGCTATATCTATCTGCTTTCTGTGTTGTCATGTCAAACTGTGTCAGATGAGCCGGAGAAGAGTTTGATTTCTATGTAGTGTTTTTCATGCTGAAATTATTCTGCTAGACATAGGCAAGTTATGAGTATTATCAAGGGCTGTTAAATGTGCTTAGTGGGTAAGCTTCATAGAGCAGTCAAGTTGTGGTTAATGATAATTCACATAAAGCCCAGACAATGAGATCTCTTGTTTGAGTGGGAGAGTAGGAAAATCTTGGCCATAGACTCCGAGTATATCAGTATGTCCCGAACTTTTTTCCTTTCAAAACTCCCTCTTGCAGCAACCCAAACTTTACTTTTCATCTGCTCCTTAATGTGCCTTTTCCTCATTCAGCCAGACATAAAATACTGCACTTTGCTGCATAAAGGATGAAGTGTTTCAGAAGTAGATTCAAAGGTATTAGACACCTAAGCAATGCAGTTAGGATCACAGCAGGATTTTTCAAAGGTGAAAGCAGGAGGCCCTAAACAGGAATTATGTGGCCTTTTGCTTTTTTAGCTGTCCACAAAATTTAAAAGAAACAAAACAACAGAAAAATCCTGCTGTATTTCCTCTTGAGGGTCACTGGTCCAAGAACCATTTCCAGAGGAGCAGGGATAAATCATTTAGATTAAGAGGAAACTAGAATAGTAATTGGAAATACTGGAACTTTTAGTATTTCAGAAGAACTACTGGGCCCATTGGAGTTTATATGGTTTACTGCAGAACTAAATGTATGTCCTGTCATTTGTGGCAGAACCCCTCCAGCACAGCTTGACAAGATTGTGTCTGAGGCCCTCAGATTACATTGTACTTGTGACCCACATTTACATTCTGGGTATTAATGAAAATAAAGTAACACTCAGACCAGCAGCAATTAGTCTATTATTTCAAATAATGTTTGAGTTGCTGCCTGAACTATCTCTGCCAAATAGTTTGAGATTAATTAACACTGTGTTATGGGTCTCTCTTGGTGAAGCAAATCTATTTTGGATGGAGCTCTACCATAGTCAGTGAGATAAAGAGCATTTGCACATTTACCCAGCATGTAGAGCAACTGGGTGCCTGACTGATAATCAGCTTCAACACCAATACATAGTTGGGTATTTAATACAGAGTCCTGGCCAGGTACCCTGACACATAAAATCACCTCTAACCTTGGGGTTAAAAGTTTCTCAAAAAGCAAAGGCTCAAAGAGAGTTTTCTTACAATATAGGACACTGGTGTGGACATTCCGGTATTTCTCATTGTTAAGAAAGAAGATAATTTTTTTTCCAATTTCTTGCACGTATAAATCATGCCTCTCTGCATCTCCACTACTTGGCTTTAAACAAATAAAAACATCATACAAATTGATGCCTGAAAGGGAAAGAATATGCTTTCTAGAAGACTGAGTGAAAACAAATGTCAGTTTTGGGTTGACTGAAATATTTCATTCCACCCAAAACCAATTGTTCACACAAGTCTAAATAAAAGGTGCTAGAACCAAACCATAAAAGCTGTTGCCGGAAGCAGGGCTGGATCTGTGTTACTCGGTGCTCTGAGGCTGCCTCATTGCTGTTCAGTTACTAGAGAAGAAATAGGTATATTTTCAATTGACAAATAAGAAAAACATAATGCCCTTTTTCTCTTCCTTCCCCACCTCCACTGCAGGTGGCTTCTCCATCATATACTGCCCCACCCTCCCTCCCTGCTTTGAGCCACAATTAGCACATATTTTCATAATAAAAATAAGCCTCTCCCTCTGTCCTCCCAGCTGTATTTCCCACCCAGATTCCCATTATGAATCAAGACAAGTACATGTGTTTAAAATAACAAAAAATATGTCTTCCTTCCCTCCCCAGGCTTGCCGTCTTTTTCCACCCATCACCTCAGCTTCACTGAAATATTTCCTGGAGGGCTCCAGAGTTTCTGCTGAGATGAAGGTGCCTCAACCATCTGATTTCTCCTTCAGTGTTTTTAGAGCAATATGTGACCAGGGCACTGGGCAATAACATCAGGAGTCCCTGTCAAGCTTGTTTAAGACAGTCAGATGAAATAGGCGCCAAAGGATAAGGCAAGCTGGATGGAGGCTCAAAGAAAGACCAGAGGGGTGAAAACTCTACTTATCTATGTGATTCCACAGGGTTTACACTGCAGAGCTTAGCTTGCTGACAAACAGGCCCTGCAGAAGCACTCCCAGCTTGAACATTAAACTACTGTGCAGAGTACATAAGTATGGAGGGGTGGAAGAATATCCTAGCTGGGCATATTTCTGTATGTTCTGCTAGATGGATTAAAAAATAGATGCCAAGAAAACTTACTCATGCAGGAGTCCCTCCCCTATTCCGGCAGAAAATGAGAGGCTTTCCATAGGTTGATGTGGCATGTACGGCAACTCTTCTCTGATATGGAAGTACATAGACTGGTTGGAAATACCACATTTTTTCCATGATGAGGATAGTTGTGTTCAACATCTTTCTCCATGCCTCAGAATGGTTCCCCTAGAACACAACTGAGTAAGCATCTATTGAATATCTTAAGACACTCCAGAACAAGCCTATTTGTGTTTAAAGGTTATCAGTAAAAATGCTGGAAATATTTGGATGTATGCTTTCTGAGAGAACTTTCTGTTCTGTTTTAGTTCAGTGTTGCATGATTTTGAAGCTGAACACAATGGTACCATCTCTTGGAATCTGACCCAGGCTTTTTCAAATGAAATCCCACTTCATGCTTCTCAGCCTTCAACATCTGAGCTTCTATTCAGTCTTCAGCTCACTGCTCCATGTAACCAACTGAAACCAAGTTTTCATCCTTACTTGCCTTGGGCCTCTAATGGTAGCTGGGGTAGCTCCCCTACAGATGAAAGATGTTCTAGAAAAGTTTGTTCCGAGGTCCAAAATTGGCCTTGCTTGGGCACTTCTATGTAAAATTTTTCCCACAATGAAAAACACTGAGGATGTTCTCATTTTAAGTGACTTTTTCAATAAGAACTGCCATGACTTGCAAGAAGCTGCAAGGGTACTGGTTACTTGAAATGAGCTTGGCAGACTGATGCACAAAAAGTAATTTTTTGCTCGCCTAACCCAGAGGACTGCATTCATAAGCATGGGGTCATGGACATTGGCTCAGTTTGCTGCTGGCTGAAAGGGCATATTTTGTACAAAGTTGTTAGAGTTTCGTATTCTACAGTCATCTTTCCCCAGTATCTTACATCCATACACAGAATATCAGGCCTGGTTGATTAACTTTCCAACATACCAAGTGCAAGCCCTGTTGGCAGAGCAGCACAGGTCCTGAAACCTGCCAAACTCTCTGAGCCCTCATGGTGGGTGGCCAAAGCAAGGGCCAGCTCACAGCTACTGGGGACATGCCAAAATTGAACCCCTAGCCCGTGGGATGGGCGCCCACCTGGCTTGCTCTGCATGTGACATGTGCCCAAGTCAAGCAAACATTCGGGCAGGTGCATCAGCCTTTCCTTTTTTAAAAAACAGGGCCTAACTCAACACGATTTTCTGTCACTAGGAAGTATTCAGCCCAGTTCTTAGCATTAATTACAAGTATTCATAAGGGCATTATCCAGCAAGCCAGAGGGGACATTTAAAGGACATCTCCTAGTATATATGACACTATTCCATTGCCTGTTTTCATTGCTCTGTGGGTACTTTGAGCAACTTATATTTATTTGTTCAGGCTTCTAAAGGCTGAAGAGGCAAGAAGCTTGCCATAGGTAAGCACTGCCTCCATATGCTGAACAATTCAGAACCTGTTTCCCAGTTTTCCATTATGGGATCTCACAGCCAGTCCACCAGCTTTGGTGCTTCCACATCTACCAGAGTTCATTAGGAAAAGGACAGTTTTGATCCTCAAAAAAAGTGCAGTGGATGGCATCTCTGCTAGGGATCAACATTTCTTGCCTATGCTGGATTCATGCTCCAGGGGGGTAAATCTTGAGAATATTGTTGTTTCCTTGAGAGCTCCTTCTCCAGCTGCCTTTGATTTCTTTACAGAAAGGGTAATCAGGCATTAGAATGGCCTGCCCAGGGAAGTGGTGGATTCTCAGTCCCTGGAGGTTTTTAAGATGAGACTGGATGTGGCACTTAGTGCCATGGTCTAGTAACCACAGTGGTAGTGGGTTAAGGGTTGGACTTGATGATCTTGGAGGTCCCTTCCAACCCAGCTGATTCTATGATTCTAAGCAGAACAACACAGGTGTCTCCCCTGGCAGAGCTCTATCTGGCACAGGCCATGGCCAGTTTCAGAGCCAACCACTATGGATTTAGGTTTCCATCTGAAAATGCTGCATCTTATCTAGTCATTAACAGAGACCAGAACAAGTCTTCAACCCACAGCATGGTTGTTTCTTACCTTCATTCCCAGTACAAGTTAAAATATGTTTTTATTCTTCCCAAAACAGACTGGTTTCCCATGACTCTCCATCCCTGGAAGCAGAGCTGTTTCTGTGAGGATTGCCTGCCTTTCAGCTCGGGTGGGTCCCAGCCCTGGCTCTGCACTTCAGGCAGCTTGGAGGCAGCACTCACCAGCCAAATGGCAGCTGCAGCAAGGGGGCAGTTTGGCAAGTGGCATGTGGCCAGTGCATGGAAAGCAATATGGGCTTTAATGAAGAGGGGGAAGGGGTTTTTGGCTTTCTATGGCAGTACAGGTACCATATGCTCAGGGTTGACCCTAAACAGTATGGGTGGTTTGGAGCAAGGCAGTTAATAGATCCTTTATTGCAGCCAATATTCTGTACTATTTGTACAAACAGAACTTGGTCTCCCACAGCTCCTTTGGAAGGAAACCCTATCCAAACCTCTTAGGTCAGGTACAAGATGATGCCCTTAATGTAGAATGAGCATCTGCACAAACTATCTTCACCCTAATCTTGGTGCTGTGAAGAACCTTTGGTGGTGGGAGTGACCCATGCCCATGCCCCAGAGAGCATGATAAAGGATAGTAAGATTCAAAGGACTTAGTTGGGGTCTTGTGGGAACAGGAAACTGAAACAACTACTACCTTTCCATGGGTTGTCAGACAAGTCAGAGTGCAAAGAACTGGGTAAAATGTTTTGATGGTCCTGTACATGAGGCGTGAACTGCACCAAAGGACCACAAGGAAAACCACACCTGTTTATGCCATGTTTACACCTAGTGAAGACACTTGTCAGAAAAGACACGTTTTTGATTTTCTTTTTTGCTTAGGAGTACAGTTTGCCTGCATAAAATTAATCCTAGGGAGAGTGTACCTTGGGAAGACAGAGTTCAAGGTAATGGATTTTTTTAATGTTTTGTTGTTAATTTATTTTGTGGGCATGCTCACAGCATGCCCAGGGCAAAACCCAAACAAACAAAAAAAAAAGGTAAATTGAATCATTTACAGAGAACAGGCTGGTGCAGACTTTCTGCTGGGGTAATCAGGCAGGGGAGAAAGCATTAATGTTTCTGTATTATTAAGCTCTGGTGTGCTTGTCATAACCTTCCACCAGCTTCTGCATTTACTCACTAAAACCTGGCTACCAGATGGCATTATTTGGCTTTGCCTATGCTTCTGAGACACCCTAGTATCATCCTGTATTCTATCCAGAACCCCTTGGTGTGTTGTTATACAGTAAGAAGAGTGAGTCTGGCACCTTTCATTAGCAAACCATGCAATAAATAGCATGAGATCCCCAGGAACAAGCTGGTGCTGTTTTAATGCTCATTTAAGTCTAGCATTTTTCTGGCCAATCTTCTCTGGATTTTAATTTATATCGTAATTTCATATTTCTATTTTTGTTTCTGAAAACTTTTCTTTTTACCTTCCTGCATCAGGAAAAACAGGCATAAAAGCTTCAATCACTTCGTTTCTTCCTCAGTAGTTTTCTGTCCTTATAATTCTAATGTCAGTATTGATTGGATGTCAGTTAACCCCTAAATTTACTGCTATAAATAAAAAGCAAATTGGCCCAAATATATTTCTCATCATCTTCCAATTATTTATTTCCTGCAGTGTTTTCTGTTACTCTGCCTCACTCCAGTGATGCCTGTCAATATTTTTGGCTTTTAATACACATTTTAGAAAAATATTAATTTCTGAAACAGATTTTCCCCCCTATTAAGTCTCTGTGAAGAAACTCATGAAGAAGTTGTGGCATTTCATAATCAGTTGAGTAATCATCCTCACATATTAGTGATAGCTAAATTTTAGTTCTATTTATAATCTCCTTACAATTTCTATTCTGTGAAGTTTGGGGCAACCCTTTATAGAACTGAGTGCTGCTGTGAGCTATACTTTTCATCTCTCAGCTAGCTGAAGTGCCTGTGTGGCTACCTCCAGCCTTAGGCAATGCAGAATTGTGTTTCACAGTCTATACAGGTATTTTGTTTTGGTTTTTTTTTTTAATCAGTTCTGAAGAACAATCACATCTATTGAAAGTTCCAGAAGCTCTTTTAAAACAGGCAGCTAGCAAGCCCTTAACTATGGGGCTTTATCAGTCAAGATTGGGATAAAAATCCGTAGATGAAAAAAAAATGTTTGGCCTTTCAGGCTCAGTTCTCTTAAGGAAACCAGTACAGACTCTGCAAGATATGTGGCTTAGGATAAGAATAACTGAAGGATGCCTTCAGGCAGTGAACCCTGAGCTGCTTCTGGCTGTGGCCACCTAGACAGACCTTGGACCCCCATTGCCTCTTCAGCTCTTCCCCACAAAACTTATTCTTTTGGAGTCAGATTGTGACTTTTACAAACATTGGCTGCACTGACAAAGTGTGTGCATAGAGCATCGACTCTGAATTAGGAAAATCCCTCAGTAGGATCTATTTTAGATTATATCACAACTGCTTGTTATTACCTAATTTTAAAAGTATAAAAAGAAAATTCATGGTCATTTGCCTATTTAAATAGTGAGGGAGAACCTTGACATCTTACTGCCATGAGTTGTGTTGTCTCATGCAGTAAACCTCTTCAGACAGGGCCTGGTGCAAACTACAAAGTCTGTGCAGACACATTTGTCTCTGAGCTGAATTCCATTTCTAAAGCTCGAGGACCTCAAAGTATGGTTACAAAATTTTAGGACACTACAGTTCCCTTTGGCAGTGCTTCCAAGTAATGGCTTTTGTTCTGTCAGGCTTGAAAGGTCTTGCAGTTAAAATTGCACATAGAAATTTGAAGACAAAACAGTGAATATAGTGAGTATTCATAGCCATTCATTCACAGTATTTCCATAATGCAATTGCTTGCCCATGTGATTAAATAACATATCTAAGCAAATACATCTCTGCAGGAATAACATTCTACATATTAAAATTCTATTTGTCACCTACTTTTGGATTCTTCTAGTAATATTACAGAGAAGTGACATGAAGAGTAGGAATAAACATTTTTAATTTGGTGACATGTTCTCAGAATTTCTATAGGACTGGGTTCTGCCACAAAGACTTCGTCTGTGCTTCGACATTTGATTCTTTTTCTCTATTTGTAACCCACAGTGGAACACAGGACAAAGGTAAATTGCCTCCTGAAACAGAGCACAGTACAAAGCCATTTCTTGTAAGGAGGAATCACAGATGTTTTCTACTTTTTTTTCTCTCAACAGATAGTTTAATGCCATCTCTTCTCTTTTTTAGAATCATGAAGGTTGGAAGAGACCTCTAAGATCATCCAGTCCAATCATCAACCCAGCACCACCACTGTAAGCCCTAAACCACATCACCCAGCACCAGATCTGGATGCCTCTTAAACACCTCCAGGGATGGTGACTCCACCACCACCCTGGGCAAACCTATTACAATGTCTGACCAATGTCACCCTAATAGTGACATTTTTTTCCTAATATCTAATCTAAATCTCTCCTGTCTCAACCTAAGGCCATAAATTTCGCAGTGAATGCATAATAAATTCTTCATCTTTTGCAATTTAGACCAATTCTTTAGATTAGATATAAGGAAGAAATTCTTTACTGTGAGGGTGGTGAGGTGCTGGAAGAGATTGCCCTCAGAAGTTGTGGATGCCCCATCCCTGGAAGTGTTCAAGGCCATGTCAGATGGGGCCCTGAGAAACTATATATAGTGGAAGGTGTCTCTACCCATGGAGGGAGTTAGAATGAGATGATCATTAAGGTCTTTTCCAACCCAAACCATTCTATGATTCTGTGATTTCCTGTGTCTGAAGACACTGCACTAGAGAAGTGGCTTCTGGTTGCATTATTCTCTGTGCAGCAGAAGAGAGGTTTGTATTTGTTTGTAGCATTTGTGAATTAATATCAACCAATAAATATGCCATCGAGGACCCCTAAGGAAATCATCAGAGTTGCATTAACTGCATTCTCCAAAACCAGTGACCTTAGTAAAGACCTGATGAGACACTCCTGCTGTTGGTGAATGTCAATAACACAAGCAGAGAGAAAGCTGTATGGTCAGCCCCTGGGCTGAACTCCATATGTGCTAAAAACTTCAGCACAACAACCCTCACACTTTGCTTCTCTTTAAAAGTCACTATGCTATCGCCTTTTAGTCCCCTTATTTAATTTACAGTGGTACTGTCTCTCATTGTGCTGTCTCTGCGAAACAGCTCTCTTTAGAGTTCCAAAAGCCTGCTTTGCTGAAGACACACATACAAACCCCTCATTTAGAGCTATATAAAAGGGCTAAGAAAATCTTCTGTTGGTGAACTTAGTGGAGGTTTTACCACTGACGTCAATGAGGCCAAGATCCATCATTTTTGAGCAAGACTGAAACAGTAGGTGACTAGTGGAAATTATGCAAGAATTATAACCCCCAGGACAGAAAAACAGTAGGCTGTCATGTAAATCTTTGGTGTAACAGGATCAATGAGAGTCAATGGATTTTTATGAGTATACTTTTATTTATAGGTGTCTCCCTTTTGAGGCAGAGCTTACACGTCCTTGGGAAGTGCTGCAAAGCTCCCACACCTCATTATATAGATGTCTGTAAATATGCCATATGTAGTAAATACATTCATAAAGTTTTATTTTAGAAGTTGCCTTTCCAACCTCTTCTAATGTTAGCTCTAAGCAAATAGGCAAACAAAAGCCTCACAACCACATGTGGAGAAAAAAACTGTGAGTAGCATTTAAGCCACCTGTCCAGACAACTGCTTTGGGCCCATTAGATCTACCAGCAATGGAAAGGTCAGAATGAAGATGCTGGCAAATGAGAATGGAGGGTCTATCCTAGCACAAGGATTACGACTGTTGACCATTTTGCTCCTCTGTCAGTCTGAATCCTGAGACTGCTGCTTGGGTTGGGGATGGCAGACAGCAGCAGGGCAGGTCCCTTCTGCAAGCTGACTTGTGTATGAAGGCTTGGTTAGCCAAATGTGCAGAAGGGTGCTGACTGGGGCATCTGATGAAGTGGAAAGAGCAAGGTGTGCTCAGCTTTTGAAGCAGAAAATGTGGCAGAAAAAGCTGCAAGAGGACACTTGCTCCAACAGCTCTGGTGGTAACACAAAGCCAGCAGCACCCAGATACCCTCGGAAAGGACAGAGACCCCACACAGACCCAGGAGTCTGCACAAGCAAGACAACTAAGTATGTGGCCAGGAAAGCCTCACATTCAGACAGCAAACAGCAGAGAAATACAGGAATGCTCCGAGTTCTGAGAAAAGTTCCAATCTCACTTCTCCATTCCAATCTGGTGAGGAGTGGCACACCTCAGCATACACCAGGATGAATGAATAGGCTAACTTTCCCAGTTATTTCTAGGGATAGGCTCCTCCTGAAGAGACTTAGACTGCCTTAAGTGGCGGGATGATATAATCATCCATTGCATGATGACTTTGCAGTAAAAATTGATGAATAAATCAGAGAAAGAGATCACACTTGGTAGACATATCAACAAATATCAGAAGTCCTCCCCTTTAACCAGACCTTCCCCATTGTTGAAGTAAAAGTAATGGCTAGAAACTTCTGACTAAATGTATTTCCATAGATCAGTCTTCATTGTCAAAGCTTAAAAAATTCTGGAGAAGTACTGATTCAACAAGTTTATAATGTTAATGTTCCTATGGTGCAGATCATTTCCAAACAGAGAGAGAAAAGAGAAAAACAGATTGAAAAATGTGATTCCCCCCCCCCCAATTTAAAATAGACAAATACAGCAGTTCTGATTTGTGATATTTTCCAAAGACTGTATTTTGTGTGTTCCATGGTGGAACAAAAAGAATTTGAGACCTTTAAAGTCATCATAGAATGGAACTGTTGTTCTCAGGCCAGTTATTTAAGCAGACTTGAAGTTATAAGAAATGGCCTCAGAAATGAGAGATGTAAAGAAAGAGAGAGTCACAAGAGCAGAGAAATATGACTGTATGTTTAATTCAGGAAAAAAACCCAGTCTGCTCTCATCTGTCTGATTCCAAGGACTACTCTCTTAAGGACAACACATAAGACCTTTGGAATGGAATAACCTTAGGCAAATGAGAACCCACCCATAAAGCATCTAATAATATCATAGCAGAGTGATAGGATATTTTTTTAAAAGTTGCCTTTATCTCTCTCCAAATAGCCATGCAGATGCATAGCCCAACCCAGCAACTTTGCAAGCAGTAACACCTGTGAATAGTTGATAAATTCTGCAAAAGCCACTGTTTCTCCTAGCTCTGCAATAAATAGAGACTAGAATTTATTAGATTAATAGTTCCAATGCTGAAGGCCAGACACTTTTTTTAATGGAAAAAAATTGTAAGATGGTCCTTTTTAAATATTTTAATGTTTCTGAAAAGAACTTTCACTCTGCTTCTGCACCTCATGAAATCATTATTTCTGGACGAGCTATCACCTAGTTCACCAGCTGACTAGCCTTTTAGTATTGGCTTTCCTTTAAAACAAGACATCAAAATAAGTGAAGAAAGTGGCAATGATTGTTACTGAAATTTCCCAATTTAAATACAAAGAATTAATCAGAATGCAGAGTTCTACAAAACGGAGTGGTGATCAGGATAGAAAGCAGGCTGACTGCCTTTCTTTCAATGCTTATCCTGAAGCTGCTATATCAGCTAGTGAAGCTGCAAACCCTTTGGGGCCCTGAGTGCCTCTTGCTAATGTCTGTAAAGTCCCTGTCACATTTTCAGCTCTGTGTTACTATTAAAGCCAAGTTGTAGATTCTAATGCTGTACAGAAAATGAAACGTATTAGAAGGCACAGTAGTGTGCAGCTCAAACACAGTGCCTCTCTGCTTCATCCCATTTAGACAGTGTGTCCTTGTGCCTTGTTTGTACAGCATGGAGAATTCCTGATTTGCAGGTGAACAGTCCTTGCAATTGCCCACACTGCAAATGAAAGCACTTAGTGCATATTCTTCAAAGGAAACAACCAGGGAGGGCCTACAAATGTGTTGTACTGTACTGATAGATGAAGATATGCAGTATGAATTTATTTTTGTTAACAGTCAGAGAAATAATGCCAGTTATTTTAGCTCGCCCTTGGAGTTACAGCTCTGAAGGAATGTGCTAAATGCTATGCATTTCTCATGTGTCTATTTGAATATGAAGATTCAACAGCATGAGGCTACATCTGTTCCAAAAAAAGAAGATCAGTGCTTGGCATCTTGGTGTGCACTGTGTTACTATTCATCTGATTCCTTGCAATGCAGCTAAGATCTGCATTTTTAATATTGGCTAGCAGTGCCTCAGCTTTTGGGTTGTTAGCCTAAATTGCCTTACAGATGTTGGAGGTTCTGGGAGTGAGTACTCTGTACTGCTTTCAAAAGCCTTAAATGAAAAATCCAATATTATTTTGGGAGGCACTCCAGAATTATCAATTGCCTAAATACATGAATATTTCAAGTGCTCCTGAACATAATAGTGCTTGAAAACCTCATGCAATAATATTCTCCAATGCTATAGAGATTACTTCCCATTATATCTCTTTGAACATTGATTAAATATTATTTGCTACTCCTTCTAGAATTCATGAGAGGCTCTACGAGCCTTTAAAATATCTTGAACTTGGAGTTGCTTAGTCAAGTCAGAAGCCCTGTTGCTGAGTTTGAATATGTTTGAATATCAAGTTCAGATTTTTTTCAAAGGCAAAAAACCAGCACACTATTTTTTCCAGGGGCTCAAATTTTGCAAGTCATTCCAATACTTTTAGATAAAGATGCTGAAATAGTCTCAACACGTGCAATAAGCAGTGTTTAGTATCACACAGAAATAAATTAGAAAATACACAGAAATCACTCCATTTGAACTTGTAAACCTCACAAGTAAATGAATAAACAAACAAACAAACTCCCTAAGTGTCCCAGTTTAACACAAAAAAAACGGAGCAGTAAATGCTGTCAACTGTATCTATGTCAAGAAGTAATATTCATAACTGGCTTCATTTTTGGGTTGCAAGGGATGCAACAACCAGCCAGTGCAAAATCTGAGACTTGCACTATTCAGCTACATTCATTTCACCCAGCGTTAGCTATCCCAAAATGGCATGTCTAAGCTGGTTGTCTGTGCTGCCACACTACTCACTGCAATGAGACTGGTATATCCAGAGATATCTAAGAGAGCATGCAACGAATAGCCCTTTGGAGGTGCTACAGCTGGAGATAAATCTCTCCCTAGCTAAAAAATTGAATATAATTCAACTTAAACTCAAGCAGCTATTTGGGAGGATATGCAGTTCTATTACTGTCTTACTGTTTCGTTGGGTCAGCCCTGCAACATGAACATTTGCATCTGGTAGAATCTGTGTTGCTGAACTGACCCCATATGCACAATTCCTGACACTTTTAGAAGTTGTTTGTGTTCAACTGTTTATAAAATAGGAGTTTCAAAGCTGTATCGCAGAGAATTTGTGGAAACAAAATTTTAAACTGGCACATGTGAGGATCTGCCTCATAAATGCTTGAATATGTAAAAAGTACTGTGTGACTTCTCTAATGAATAACAACTCAGCAGCACAGCTTGACTTTCAAATATTCATTACCAATTCATTAAATAAGGAATGAATGGAAGAAAATTATGATCACAGATATTCCACAAACAGAAGAGAAAGCAAAATGACAGTTCTGATGTGTCCTCTGAATATTTTCATGAGGAAACTATATTAATATTTAATGCATGTATTACCTTTTTCAGTCAGCTCTAATTTAAGTGAATTTCATTCTCTGTGAAATGTCTGCTAATAGAATACTAATGCTACTAATAGTTGCTTGCCATACTTGGAGAGGCGGGAGTTAATATTACCAACGTCTGTGTCTAAAGATGTTTTTCTTAACACTGAATTAGAGAATGCTGTAACCATGTAAATTTATAAACTAGCACAATAGAAATGGAAACAGTGTGTCAGAGAGCTATTTAATCTATCTACATAAATACATAACCTCACAGATGGCAAACAACCCCAGATTTGAGCAACAGACTGTGAGCAATACTGATACTAGAGAAAAGCATGTCTCTCAAATGACAAAAGCTGGGGTGTCTAACAGCAAAGTCAATACACCATGTTTCTAATTAGCCTGAATTGCCAAAGACCTGCCTTGAACTGCCAGCTGATCTTCCCAGGTCTGTGACTCACCCTGTGGTGGAAGGTTCTCTCCGTGCACCCCAGGCCCTGTTCCCTATGGGCTACCGAGCGACCCCTGGCAGGGGTCTCCATCCTGGTGAGCAGAGCACCTTGTTTTCAGGAATATCCCCAACCTAGGGTATTCTTGAAAACACCTAGCCCTCCTCCTTTCAGGGATGGCCTTCCAGCCTTGCTGACTCACAGGCTTTCCAGGACTGATGGTAGAACTGGACCCCAGAAGCTCCATTGCCATTCACCAGATGTTTCAAGAGCAGATACTTGCCACCCTGAGTTGTTTGATTTCAATTCAGTTCAACACTACCTCATGCTTAGGGAACACCTTTGTATCTACACATTTGTAAAACTAAAAGCAAACTGCATGCAGGATTGAGTGCAATCTCTTGATGTGAGGAAACAATTTATTCTATTTCCTATCACTTTTTGCAGCTTAGTCTTTTCCTTCAAAGAGGAACAATGAAGTAGAAAATAATCACATATTCACATGATAATGTAATATCATTAAAAGGAACTAAAGGCTTAATGAGTGCACTAAACAAAGGTTATTTTAAATGCCTGGTGCTTGTGGTTTCTCAGTCAACTTTCTGATATCTATGGAAATGACTGACTTTAAGAAACAATGGTTCTATGCAAGTTTAAAGACTTAAACATCTATACAATGGTATGAGTGATGGTCCTGGGACAGCAAATCTTCAAAGATATATCTAACTGGAGGAAGAAACACCAAACAAAATATAAAAATGAATGAGCTGCTGCCCACATCTGCCTGTCACCTTGGAAGACTTTGCTTCCCAGTGAGCATACCCAAACATTGGTGTTAAAAGTTTTGGGGACCACGTCTGACCCACCAAGAGCAGTCGAGCATAGGGTGAGATTGCTTGGGGCAACCACCACTTCTCACTGCCTTCTGCTCCTTAGATGGATGCAAAGATGGAAATCCCATGGAGATTTAGATGGGAAAACACTGGCAAGTGTTTTGGTACTTCCCAGAGACTCCTTTGAGCAGCATCCTCTCATCGGAGGTCCCAGGCTACACCAAGCATCAAGGTCCTTTCTGTCCTTCCCCAGCACTCCAGGACAGCAGAAGGCAGAATGTTTGCAAGCAGCTTATTGGTACCTAGAGGAAGATTCAACCCTCACAGGGCTTTTGGCAAAATCCCTCCTTGGCCCAGCATCTGGCAAAGCTCTGACCCTCACCTGTCATGCCAGCAATGAGCTGGGCTCTTGTGAGACTCATGTCATGGCTCACACCCTCTGTCTGGTTATCCTGAGACACGTGGTGCCTATGGCACTGGGATGTGTTCCCGTGTTTTGTGTTACATCCCCACCAATATTACAGGCACAGCTTAACCCAGACTGGTGCTGCAGCTGTACTGCAGGGTAGTGTCAGCTCATCCCCCATGAGGGCCAAGCTTCAGCCTGTGCCCAGGCTGGGGAGGTATTAAGAGGCTGAATCTTTAATGGATCCTCACTGGATGACTGGTATTCAAAGGCTTTGATCTGCTGCTTCTTGATTTTATCCCAGCCCCTCGATGGAATTTCTCATGTGTTAGTGAGCCCCACTAATCCATCCTGGCTATATCCAATGGGTGCTGGTGGAGGGAAGGAACTCAAATGTGGTTGAATATCGGTAACAGATGTGTGGGCAGCGGTGTGGGCAGCTGGCTGCTTGTAAGGGATTAATGGTAATGGCTACAGGGACATCTGAGGGCTTGTCATATTCATAGCTGTAGAAAAGGAGAGGCTTTTTGCACAACGCTTTGGTGGATGACACAGAGCACTTTATTCATAGTGCTAGGACACTGCCCATAAGAGCTGAGCCTTCCTCTCCCCTCTTTCTGGAGCACGTGAAGTGCTATGCTCAAGAGTAGGAAAACAAATTAGGTCATTGACCTTTCCCATGACCTTGACACAGATTCCAGTTTGCATTGACCAGCAGAGCGCCTACTTGAATGGGACCTGTCCTATCCTCTTTCTCACCATGCCTCGCCCATTTCAAAGTGGCAGAAACAGAATAGATAACCAAAGTTCAGAGATAAAGAAGGATTTTTTTAATAGCAGAACCCTCTCGGGGCCTCCCTGTCTTCCTAATTTAAGGCAACTAAGTTATTTCATTCTAATTCTGATATTTAGCAATGTTGACAGCTCTAATACATTGTAGATCCTTCAGATCATATGGTTAAGCCAGCTTACTTTTACAATTTAAACTGAAAAAAGACAGATGCCATAAATTGTGAGACTGATAGGTAATGACAATTGCGCCTGCATTTAAACACAAAGTACATTTCATTCCTCCTTGTGCTGCTTTCTCTAGTCAGAGAGCACTCAAACATTTTCACTGCAAGAATTGTATCTTAATAGTTTGGTTTATGGGCCACCTCTTGTGTCATGAGAGACCAACACAGATCACTTCTCCTCCCTGTTGGTTAAATACCAGAAGTATAACAACTACAGTTGTTTATATCGAGTTCCTCATAATAAAAAAAATTTAAGTATGCCTTCTAAAGTATACGACTGTGCATGTAAACAAGCGTTCAGTTATGGCCAGAGCTTTATAATCATTTAGACTGAGGCCTGCCAGACCTAAGGCACAGGCAGATATGCAGGCAGCAGCTTTTTGCAAACTAAGTTTTCTGCAACTGGGAAATCTCCAACATGTTCCCTGACTAGCTCTAGTCCTAGACTGGGAGTAAATAAACATGCAGAGGGTTTTCCCAGGAGTAGGTATTACACCAGTGTTAATGAGGGGATAAAACCCATTTTGTTCTACTCCTCCCCTAATGAATCCATGCTTTTGTAGGTTTGCCCAGACTTCATGCCAGTGATTGCTGCTTCACCAGGAAGGGAGCCTGAAAGGAACTGAGAATGTGATGTAGGGCCATTAACTGATGAGAAGAAAAATTTTGTAGCTAATCATAATGCAGTTTAATCAACAGAAGTAAAGAGTAGGGTCCAGACCCATGTGCATAACCACAGCTTTCAACACACTTTAGGCTACTGGTTGGTTTTGGATCACAATTTGAATGTGCGTGATGACCAAGAAAAAGTGTTTTCCAAAGCAGTCATCACAAGCCTAATTTGGTCTCCTGTAAGTCAATAACGAATTCTTGAATTTCTGTCAACTGAAGCAAAGTTAAGCCAATGTTAAATAGTTTTTAAAAGCTCACCCAAAAATCTTACCCAGCCATTCAATTCCTGTTAAGGATCTGCCTTTATAAATTCACAAGCAATGCAGATGCACAGTTCTAACATGGAACTGCTCTCTCTGCACAAACAGGATGGAGTGGTTTACATGCAGTTAGCAAAATTGACACATCCCTGATCCTTTTACAAATAGGCATTTGATTTCTCTGCATGGAGAATTCAAATGTGTGCCCAGCACAGATATAAGCCATTGCCCACATATTTTTGCAGAGGGGAAGAGGGCTAGAATAAAACATTTTTTGTTTTGAGGTGACTTTTCTTGTTTAAGAAGACATCTTTCTCCTTCAGATATGCAACCTTAAAGATGAAAGAAGGTTCTAGTTCACAGAAAAGCTATGTGCTTTGTTCAAGATTATCTTGAAAGTTACTCAGTATTTTGTTGTTCTAAATAATTATACCACCTGCAAACTATTAAGACTAAATATGTGACCCTAGCCTGAGCAGAAGGCTAGTCTCCCACAAAGGGAGTTGAGCTGAAGTCTACATCAACTGAAGTAGGGATTTCAGTATTGCTCCTCAATTTTATAAGAAAGGTGTTCATATACAATCCTGGCAGAAAGGCAAACAGGTGAGGAAGGTTGATATATGCATGCTATGCCATGGGAATTTTTTCTTTTCTTTTTTTTTTAAGTAACAGGAAAGAAAAACTTGATTAGGAGGATGTTGTAAATCAGACTAGCAACTTTTTACAGAAGGGTTGATGACTTTTTCAAATTACTTCAATAGAAATCATCACAGCTATTAATATTCAATAGCTAAGTGAGAGCTCTTTAGAAATAAATAGAGAATACAGAAGGAGGCACTTGTGTATTTAAAGTAGGAATTACTTATCTGTCTATAAGGTGTCCCTGGGGACCTGTGCAGTTTTCCTTGGTCACCAGCATTTCAGTTTCTCATCTGTGAGTTCACCTTGACATTTTCACACAAAAGAACTGTATTTCTCGCTCAGTGTTTGAGCCCCTCTTTCCTTGGCCCCAAGCTGGAGCTGCTTGTCAGGAGAGCTTTGTGAGCTTGCTGTGTCTCACTGGCTGTCCAGACACATCAGAAGGGGAGCTCTGGTTTTCAGCTCCCAAACCATGTCTCAATATGCAGCAGAAGTTTGCTGCCATTCAAATAGAGCACTTCCCTCAGCCTTCTCCCCCTGCCGTCACTGTGCCATGCACGCTTGTAAACATTTTCAATCATCATAGCCATAAAAAAGTGAAGCTTTATAGTAACAAAATACTTATTTGTCTCCTAAAGTGCTTGTCTGTAATTCAGTTTAATGATGCTGCACCTTCCTGTGGTCTTTCATTGCCTAGAGGGTACTTCGTATTGATTAAGCCATTGTGTAGGTCTCAGTAAAAAACAACCACATAAAATGCAGACTGGAAGGGGAAAAACCTTCCTCAGGTGGAAAGACACATATATCAGAGTAATGAAACTTTTGATTTGGAGAATTATTTAGGAGAAATACAAAAAGAAAGAAATTTAGTGCTTAAATAGAAACCTTAATGAAGAGGACAGGAAAACACCCAGTCATTTTGTTGTTCTCTGTCCTTTCTTAAACAAACTAACCATTCCCATCACAGATTATGAAACTTTGTTCTATATCCACCACGTCAAGTCCCAGTGAGTGCATACAATTGTATTAGGTTTGTGTGGCCAGGTTTTGGTAGTGGGGGGCTATAAGGGAGGCTTCTGTGAGGTGCCAGAAGCTTCCCCCAAGTCTGGTAGAGCCAATGCCAGGTAGCTCTAGGATGGACCCACCACTGGCCAAGGCTGAGCCAATCAGGAATGACAGTGACGCCTCTGGGATAATATATTTAAGAAGGAAAAAAAAATTTGTGCAGATGGAATTATGACCGGAGAAGAGCGGACTGACAACATGTGAACAACTGTGCAGACACCAGGTCAGTGGAGAAGGAGGAGGAGGAGGAACTCCAGGTGCTGGAGTAGAGATTTCCTGCAGCCCATGGTGCAGACCATGGTGAGGCAGCTGTGTCCCTGCAGCTCATGGAGGACCACGGAGGTGCAGAGATCCACCTGCAGCCCACGGAGGAGCCCCACACCAGGTGGGAGAGGATTGTGAACCCACGGGAAACCCACATGGAGCAGGCTCCTGGCAGGGACCTGCTGACCCGTAAAGAGAGGAGTCCACGCTGGAGCACATTTTTCTGGTAGAACTTGTGGCCCTGTGGGGGGACCCATGTTGGAGCAGCCTGTGCCTGAAGGAAGGACTGAAGGACTTGCGGCCCTGTGGAAGAGTGACTCACATTGCAGCAGTTAATGAAGAATTTGTTGCCTGTGGGATGGATTCACATGGGAGAAGTTCATGGAGAACTGTCTCCCGTGAGAGGGACCCCACACTGGAGCAGGGGGAGGACTCCAGGGGGAGCAGCGGTAGATAAAATGTGTGAAGAACCGACTGTAACCCCCACTTTACATCTCCCTGAGCCACTGGGCGGGAGGAAGTAGAGCTTGGGAAGGAGGGAGGGGTGGGGCAAAGGTATTTTTAAGCTTTATTTTACTTCTCATTATCCTGCTCTGATTTTGTTAGTAATTAATTCTATTAATATCCCCAATTCAAATCTGTTTTGCGTGTGACATTATTCGGTGAGTGACCTCTCCTGGACCTTATCTTAACTCAGAAACATTTGTAATATTTTCTCTCCCATATCGAGCTGAGGAGGGGAGTGACAGAGTGGCTTTGGTGGTTGTCTGGCATCCACCTAGGGTCAACCCCCTCCAACAACTAAATTCCAGAATATTGGGGTTTGGCCAGTAGTAGTTCTTAACAAAGAATGATTTTTTTTTTTCCAGAGGAATTAAGTTATAAGGAATTAATAATCAAAATATTATGTAATAAATGACAAAAAGTGATCCAAAAAAAACTATTATGCTTACATATTTAATCAATGATCTGAAAAATAGGACCTATCATTTGTATTTCTATGGCTCAGAGTAAAGTATTCAGAGACCTTTCAATACTTTAGATTGGTAAGAGTTAAGAAATTTCTTCTATTCTAGCTCCAATATAACGAAAACTCTCTCAAATCCTGTAGAATCTTTTTCCCAGAGAACACATTTTCTAGTGTGTTTAGAGCACCCATATAAGAAACAGGTAACGAAAAAAAAAAATAAGGAGCCTCAGTGACATATGTGTAAACCATCACCCCACAAGGACCAGACCCCACACCTGACCACCAGGCTCCCACAGTGAGCATGGAAGTGCAGGCATCTTCAGTGGGATGCAGGATGCCAGGCAGAGAGCTGCTTTGCACAACCAGAAGGAAGCAATATAGACAAAGAGCCTGGGGAAAAGTCTTGTGTTACGGGCTGGTGCTCTACACTAAAAAGCGGTGGCAACTTCAGCTTTCCCTTCTTTGATGGTGATTTCTTGAAGCAAGCTGTGACTGACAAATAAAAATATTCCTTAGACCACGTTGATGACCTCTTCTAGTATCGGTATCAGCCTGTAACTTCCAACTTTTGCATCTTAGTGTAAAACATCAGCTTCTAGGTATCTTTATTTTTTGCCTTTCAAAAGCAGAAATTGCTTTGGAAGATGCCATGCACTATGTAAAAATTCAGGAACTGCTGAAATATTCTGCTAAGAACATCATGTATGACAGCACCAGTGGGTCTTGAGCTTTGGGGTCTCTAAATTGGAATGCCAGTATAGAGCAACTCCCAAACTGAATGCTGGCTCTGAAGTGAGAAGTAAAGTCCCCCTTTTTAATTCCATGTCTGTTTAACTTGCCGGCATTTGCACTCACTAATGAGTAGCCTCAAAGCCGTCATAACCAAGGGTCTTTCTAAGTATTTGTAACTAGAAAATAATATTTTGTGCTGCTTTAGAGCTCTCACGTTATTAACCACCCGATTGGCACAAATTGACAAATGGTTTTTAGAATTGCTTTTAGACTATGCCTAAGTTACTGATTTCTTAGGCACTAATGAGATGTATGTGCTTTTAGTGCAGCACACAGCTACACACAAGCAAAGCTAATTTTTATGGCCACAGCATTTTCTTACTGACATTCATGTGCAACACTCTTATCACATGGTAATATTCATGAAGGACCGGAAAACAAGCAAAATAAGACCTACAATTTGAATGATGCTGGAAATAACTCTACAGACGGTTTCCCCAGAACAGCAATCTAGCACTAATTGCTTCAGCCATACAAGAGGAAATATAGTCTTGATTGAAGGCCTGGAATTCTCTTTTTCAGAAGACGCATGGGCCTGGAAACATATTTGTGTTCCTAACTGTAAGCATGTGAATAATCCCATTAGAGAGATTTTGTGACTGGTTTTATGCTTGAAGTTAAAATCGTAGTAAGTGTTTAGAGGATCTGTGCCTAAGGCAGACGTCAATATTGAAAGAAAAAAGCAGTTAATACACATCAGCTTCTCCTTTTTTTTTTTTTTTTAAAGAATGATACCATTTGCTATCTTATTTTTTGCTGGAAATTGCAGGAACAGAAAATTCAATTTTGTTTTTAATAAATAATTCATTGCACTTCTGATGTTTTATACTTTTTCTTTTTTCTGTGAAATTACTCGAACTGGGAATTTCTCCCCATACGTTTTGTGTCTTTTTTCACAGAAGCCTGATGAGGAGAAAAAATGCTGTAAAAAAACTTGTTGCTGGCCATTGCATTAAAAAATTTAATTTCAGTAGCAGACTTTGCTTCTTTGTTGTCCATTTACAGACATCTAAGTCATACTTATATATATCTACAGCAAACAATTTAATCAATTAAATAGATTCCTGAAATAAAAGCTACTTTTGTAGATGTTCCAGAATTTTTGAGTGTATTGTATCTATTCAAGCTACTAGCAATAAATATAATATTTATATAAAAAATCACATAGAATTACTACTACAGCCCTAGTAATAGAGCTTGAAATAATTTATGGCAAATAAACAGCACTTCAGGCATTTTCTCTGACAACCGTTAATAAACCATGAACTCCAGGATCACTACAAGTCATCACAGGTGATGTACAGTACTGCATTGTAGCTCATCCAGAAGAGAATAAGAAGTTTTCCCCATTCTATGTCTCTTGGGCTGAACATTTTATCACAGATGAGGGAGAAATGGTTTAGATAAACAGCTTTCAACTTATAGCTGTTCAGCAGTGCAATCCATTGTGAGAAGCAGGGGTATGAATCATTGACACTGACCCACAGGGGTACTCTCTGGTGTAGGTTTAGTGGGGGATAACAACCATGTAGCCATACATTTGATGTATTTTCCAGATTTCAAGAATGTAACCTCTATAATTTGAGGCTAAGAGTCATAATCAAGATTAACACTTCACTCCAAAAGAGGTAGCGTGGGTATATAAATTGAAGAAAGAATTCAAAGTAATCTCATGTAACCTATGTAGATAGCTGAGACTAGACACACAGCTTCTCTTGTGACATTTTCTGTTCAGTCTTAAAATTTGGATCCTGTGCAGTAAAAGAAATGCCAGTGTCTTCACACTGTCTGACTCCTATGCAGAATCCACAGACTAGGTAACTGCATTTTGCTAGGTGCATTGCCTGGTGGTGGTGGCAGCTGCAAACAGCATGTTATACTAAAAATATATCAGCCTTAGAGAGTAGGTGCAGGATGTTTCCCAAAGTCTAGAGCAAAAAGTATCTACAAGTAAAGTCGTTTGGAAGATTTTCTTCATTTACGTCGAAGGAGATAATCACAGTGTGGCAGCTGTAAACAAAGGAAGGTTAATAAATTGTTAACTTTGTAGTTTCAACAACCCTAGAAAAAGAAGCGACAAATGCCAAAAGAAGCTGCAAAATTGCACCTTTGTCATGCAAATCCATAACCTTCCTAGGTTCTAGTCCAAAATAATCAAGCTTTCCTTTCAAATAATCATTTCTCTCACCTCCATATAAAATAAATCCAGCTTGTAGAACAAAATGATAAAGGAACACTGAGAACAACATGACCAAATCAGAATCATAGAATCAGCTCCATAATCAGAAGACAACCACCTTTGCAATCTTTACATTAAAAAAAAAAAACCAAACAAAAACAAAACAAAACAAAAAAATCCTAAAAACCACTGCTATATATATTTTTTGGAACCTAACTTATAAATTGAGTGTTTTGATTTACCATTAACGCTTAGCTTCAGCTTTGCAATACAGTCATGTTAATGTCTAATTCTTCATGTTTTCTGTATGAAATTGGCAGGCTTACACATTTTTTAGGTGCTGCAGTTTCATGACTGGTCAATATGAGTTTGCAAAGACCATAAACACAATTCCTTTCTCTCACACTTCTTCTGGATCATGACCAATCTGTTGAATTTCCACATCTAAAGTGAAGGAGGCAAATATTTATATTTAGAGCACATTCATATTCAACTGATGGGCCTTTATCAGCACTTCTGGACCTTGGTATCGGCACTGCGTTGAGAGCTCTGACACTGGGCCAGAGCAATGTGTATTTTCTGCTTCTCTGACGGAGACATACAAATGTTTAGTTTCTTCCAGATTTAAGAATAAACTGTCATTGGCTCTTGCTGGTAGAAATTAGAAAAACAGATTTAGAAAGAAGAATACAGAGATTTAAACCTTGCTGAGCAGTAGTCATCTCAGGTCTTACTGCAGCTGCCCTGAAGTTTGCTTTCAGCTCTCATTCCATGGCTCCCTCTCAGCTGCCAGTGGACAAGTGGCAATGTCCTCCCAGGGCATCCACCAGGTTTCTGGCCTCGCCAGGAGGGCAGACGGTGCTGGGCATTGAACACACCACAATGATCCTCTGTACCAAACCAGGCTTGCCTGATGCCCTATGTTGGATTCACTCATAGTCCTCCTCAAGTCTGCCTTCAGCAGCACTGACAGGTGCAAAGAGACAAGTATTGCAGCATCTGTCAGACACCCACAACTGAGTTCAGAGGGCAATTGTTAGGGCTGCAGACAGTAGATAGTTTGTTGGATCCCTTTGTGATGCTCTGCAATGGGTTTCTTCTGCCTCCCTATCTGCAGAACTCCTGCAGAAGCTTGCTTTCCCTGGAGCTCTCCAGGTATGCCCTGCTTTTCAGAGGCTTTCTGTGATGTTTGATTTTCGTATTGCTGGGAAAGAGACAAAGTTTCTGTTCTACTCCCTACTCTCTTGAGATAGGAAAAAAGTATAACCAAGCACTTTTTCCTTGACATTTGCTTAAGGCTACAGGAGAAGGGATGACATGAACACAATCCTCTGAGGACAGGAGTGGAAAGCAGAGCCTGATGACCTTCAGGTATCTCATTTACCTGAAAAATTGTCCCTGGTAAAGATGCAGCATGTTACTACCTCTGTCTGCTGAAAGCAGATGGCTTGCAAAGTTCTGTCACAAGGTGGGTTGGTTGCAAAGACAGTCCAACCAGCTGCATCCATACCCTTTGCAAGTAGCAGAAAGACAGCCTCCAAAGGATGATTAAAAAAGAAGTCAGAAAATAAGCTTGAGGGTTTCTTTGTGTTTCATAGCTTGAGCTGCGATCAGAAAGAGTTATCCATGCTTGGTGCTCCTCTTGGAAGCTTAGTAATAATGGACAGTTCCTGATCATCAAAAGCTGCCAGCTCCAGCTCTAAGCCACCACAAGCCCTGATGGGAGCTGGGCAGGCGGAGCTGGGACCTTGCTGCCCTTCCCCATCTGCCCATGGGAGCACCACCATGGCCACCACTCTAGAGCCTGGATATTCTTCATGCCAAATACAGACTCATTAAATAGACACCATGCAAAATTATTCTTTCACCAATACGCAATGTTTTTCTATCTTCCACCTCCATACAGAAAGATTTCAATAGATACTAATAATATTTTATATCAGATTTAAAAAAAAGAGAAAGAAATGGCAGAATAATATTGAAACTCATCTCCACTATGACTGAGTTATAGAATATTTAGCTTTTGATAAGTGCTCATTGGTACATAAAGAGTAGCTTTCGTCTGAAATATAGCCCTGTGCTATCCCCAGCAGAAAACTAATCTGTCATTTAATATTTCCTTTTTTTTAATGGATAAAATTAATACTCTGTACTAAACTTTCCAGTTTTAGGGAGACTGTAAAGCAAGAGAGTTCAGTTTGCACAAATATTTTTGGTGTTTTGTCACCAAAAATTTGAGGGGGTGGAGAAGAAGGAAAAGGGTGGAGGAACCTCTTGATCCCTGAGCATTCCTAGATACCAGAAGTTCCTGACAAACCCTAAATGGAGCTTAGTAAGGAAGAATAGGACTAAGCCTCTGTAAATCAATTATTTTAATTGTAATTAATATTTTAAAAAATCTTGTAACTTCAATGTCATGCTTTCTGAGGCACATAACACAGTGACCAAAAGGCTGTATCTTTGCCTGCACCCCAAGTAGCTAAAATGGAAACGAAGTAGGTCTAAAAAGAAAGATTATCTAATAAAATAATTGAGAAATATAATTATAAACATCACGTGGTATTTGCATGCAGACAAGAACTTTTGATTTACCAGTCCCAGCCCCAGTATCACTTCTCATCTGCCCATTCCTGAACCTACATAGGATTTACTCATCTTTGGGGCAAGGGGAGAATTCACAGAGCCTAACAGGCAACTCTGCCACAACCCTGCAATGAGGCCATTGCTATGAACCAGTTAAAAAGGTAATTCTAGAAGCTCAAGTTTGTTTCCGTAGCTACATAACATTACACAAACATTTTGGTTGCAATTTTGTGGCAATGGTTTCACAGTTATTTGATTAAAATGCAGTGCCTTACTGCTTGGAGCCTGGGAGTGTCTGATATCAGTGAAAGCTCTTTAGAAGTGCTACAATTTAAAATTACAGCTTACCCTGTTTGAAAGGATATTTTTAGTCTATTTATTCAGAGTGTAAATATAGTTCTGTACATCACCGGTTTAAGGTCTCTTTTGAGTTGGTCAGAAAGACACTTTACCCGGCACCAGACAAAGGTCAACAAATGGGTATCTTTTTTTCCCCCCTTCCTTTCTTTTTTTGTAAAGCTGCATTAAGGGCTTTAGAAAGCAAAGTATCTTGTCAGCAAAGGCTGCACATCTAACCCCTTTACTGCAGTGACCTACTTATAGGAAATACTCCTATTGAAAGGGGCTTTTTCCAAGATCTAGCATTTCAAACAAAAACATATCTAAAATTAGGTGGAAAGAGTCTAAGGGATCCCTGAGCAAAGATAATGGAAGGAATAAAAGGCGAGAGAAGGGAAATGGTGATGAATCACCATGCAGTCAGGAGGAGTGATGTAGTGCATATTTCTGTGAATGGCCATTCTCTGGCTTTATTATCAACAGCTCCATGAGTTATTTATTTCTGATTATTTGTTTGGGTGTCAGGGGGACTTTTTTGCCTGCAAACCCCTGGAAACCAAAGTTTTATGTACATACAAAAGACACAGTGCAGGCAGCCACATCTCTGCTCAGCTGTTGCCCTTGCCCTTGACCTAAAGGGACCCTACTTTCCACACAACAACCCAAGAGCCCATATTTGGTTTCTGTGTTAATGTAGCTCTGGGCTTTTCTTGAGCTGGGTTTGCTAGTTGTGCTGAACTGTGACAAATTCTTCATGGAGCAGTAGGGTTGGGTTGATTTCGGGTTTGATGTGTGCTGGGGGAATGGGGGAGGAGGTAGAATTTCTTCTATAATGGTCTCTCCTAAACACGTCGCACTTCCAGTTGGATCATACTCAGTCTTACTGCAATTTACAGAACTGGGCATGCAGAAAAGACCACAAAAGTGGGCTCTGCAGTTTTCATTTCAGTGGAGTTCCCACCAGAATAAAAAATAAAACAGCAGAATTTTGTGTGGTGTTTCTCAGCATGTCATTTGGGAGGCACAAAAATCTAGCATCTCTCATATCGTGAACTGAGGAGCGAAATGTAAGCAAGGGGGAATGCACGTAATGTCCTTTTTTTGAGTTAGAGGTGACAGTTTTTTGAGGTGAATGCCAAGGGATAGAGGAGCTTGGCTGTCCAGAATCTGAGGCAAGGCAGTGAGTTTTCTGCAAATTTGCTAAAACACTTGTGACGAGGAGGCATGACACAGACACACAGATGTACATCGTGGGACCACCCTGAGAAGCTAGTGTTGTTTCTAAGGACACAAGTTTATCACAGCATATGATAGCTATTCAGATACAATCTACTTTTAACATCTTTTCATGACTTAATTTTTGAGATTATCTATTTATTACTAGCTTACAATAAATGAGAAAATTGTCTGCAAAGGAACAATGTTTCAGTGAGAAATATGGTTCTGATGTGGGTTTTTTCCAGTTTTGACTATATTTTAAGACAAATCTCCCCAAAAATCATGCACCAGAGAGGCAGGAGAGACTTCGCAAGACACTTCAATCCTGTTCCCAGTTCACTATAGGTCTGGGCTTGTGTCATGATCTTTGTATGTCCCAGTTATTCATGAAAGGTGTCTGGTGAATCTCTCAATCTCATCTGTGCACTCTGAAGTTACATTTTTAACGTTTAATCTGTCACTCAGACACTAGTGTGACTAAATAGTAGAATTAAAAAAAAAAAATCAAATTAGTTTAATCCTTACTCCTTTATCTGACCCCTCTTTTGTTCCCTTATTTACTCTCTCCATTTCAGAAAATGGAGATTTCTACTTTCTCAGGATCATTAAAATGCAGGGAACGATCTGGAGCAATGCTCCTCTCCCCAGGCTGCAGCGCAGGGGCTGTCGATCGCCAGCTCTGCACTCGCCTGGTGTGTGGAATACATATCGACGTCAAGGGGAGTTCCTCCTGCAGAACAAAGGTGGAATGCGCAGGCGGGATCGGCCGGGGCACCACCGAAAAAAAAGGGGGCTGCTCCTGTGCGGCAGATGAAAGATAAATACAGTCTCCATTGCAGGCAGAAGAATGGTGTGACGTAAGTGGTTTTCCTGCCGATTTTTATCTCACCCTAAAGAAACCGTTGACAAAAATCCCAAAATACATAACATATGGAATAAAAATATTGGGGAAGTCTCTTGACACTCCAGTGAGGTACACGGGAGTCCCGAGAATAGGGCAGTAATTTCTGTGCTGCGTGTATGGTTGTGTGTCCCCTGAGCACTTTAAATTGAATTTGCAGTATCTGCAGGCTGTGACGGGACTCCCCTAAACACTGCAGTTCTCTCAACACAATACCTGCAAGCTTCAGTGTGCAAATAGCCCTTTCTGAATTCTGCTCATGGAAGCTAGGTGGGTTTCAGTGTGTTCTCAGCCACCAGCTGTCCTTTTTAATTTCTTGTTAATTATGGATATAATAAGAAATATGTACTTTAACCTGGACTTTTACAAATCTCTATAACCACATTGCTTAGCAAGAGAATTAAAACTTGTTAGCTCCTTCTAAGTGCTTTTGTATTTTTTAATTGCTACTAGATTAAACAGAGATTATTTATTATTATTTTATATAATTTGAAGTTTTAGGACTACATACGGTAGTCTGTATCCTACTGCCTCTAGAAAAATACTATTTCTTATTTACAAGGCAGAAATACGATAGACAGACAACAATGGGATCACTGCTTAAGCACATCGCCTACCCCACAGCAAGGACTGCACCTGGAAAATGTTTATTATAGCCAGAAATACAGCCCTCCCTAATACATTTTAGGATGTGACTCATGATAATGACTAATAGAAAGTTACTTTACTCATAAATCTGCCCTGTCCTAATCCATCTGTTTTTCTTGTTTTTACAAAAGGCAAAACAATTTGGCAGAATGTTTTTACTCAGATATAATACATTTACATGATTGACTCTCCATTGCTGCTGGAAAAGCAAGCCATTATATCATGAGAATATAGTGTAGGAATTCCTTTTTGGATAACATTTTTGCAATGGCAGTTCCAGGTGAGCCATCTAGAGGCAAAAGCAAGATTTTCTTAAGAATTCTCCACACTAGTAGTGTAATGAATTCCTTTTCAAATAAATGTCCTAAAAACCTCATAGCATCATATGTACCAAGAGCTAAGATTGCCATCTGCTAAATTCATAAACCTCTTACATGCTTTAATTTCCTGCATGCTCATGCTATGAGTTTAACAGTTTCCTCTGCTTTTTAAAAATAATTTCTGAGAGAGGTTTGGATTGCTTTATGCTAATGTAGTATCAAGAAAAGCCTATATTAACTATAATAAATAATATACCAATTATAGGAGGGAGCATAGAGTTAAAACAACTTGGAATCTCTTCCTGCTCTTGACTCTCTGTGTGACACTGGAAAATTCTCTTAACTGGAGTCAGTTTTATCACCCATAAAGTACGGCTCATGATTTTACCATCTTTGTAAAGCACTTTATGATCTTTGACTGAAATACCAAAATACTACAATAAAGATACATACACAGGAAATAAAATGCATGGCCACATTCTGCCTTTACTTCCCTCTTGCTTAATCTTATTAAAATCAGAACTACACGGTGCATAAATCAGAGCAGAGCAAGCAGTCTTCTTTGCACTTAGCAGTAGCAGCATCACAACAGAGCTTATGAAAGAGGGATAAAAGTCACCAATCTAAAACACAGCTGGGCTGATCTTAGAATGGGGTGCACCTGGTGCACCCTGTGGGAGAGTTTAGAGTGGTTAGTAATCAAAAGCTTATTTACTATTAAAATTGCTAAATTCTTTTGAAAGCATTTCTATTCACACAAATTTTCCCTGTGCCACCTAAACTGAACTCTACTGAAATATGAGATTTTCTTGTCACCATGCTGGCTAAAGCACTGCAGCCAAAAGCCTGACCTCTACCGCAAGCCCAGCACTCGCAGCTGATTGCAGGGCACAGGGTCAGTAGGGCTGCCCAGGCTGTCAAGCAGGAGGTGTAGCTTCAGCTCCAAGGACTCAGAGTCCCAAATCCAGCTGAGACTATCCTGATTTAGAAATTGTTAGTGTCCAGTGCAGCCACAACTCCACCAGATACTAAAAGTAGACACACGTGCTCTGCCTTTGTACCAATTACAGCAACTGCAATGGGAAGCAGAAGTGAAAAACGTCCCTTAGTGGCTTTGTTCCAAGCCCACACATGGACATCTCTGCTAAACACACAGTCACCCTTGGGAGCTGGAAGATTCCGTCTTGGGCTACCAACAAGGCCTCAATGACTGTTTTAAAAAAATCTGTATGAAGCCTGGGCTGTAATCTGTCTGCCATTTAACTTATCCCAGTAGTACAGAACATGAAGCATAAAAACATCTACACCGGCATATATTTGGCTGGACACACACTGCCTGTGAGTACTGGTGTGTGATGCTGGTCTACCAAGGGTGGAGGTTGTTCATGTGGAGGTGAACATGGCTGGGAGCTTTGGGAAGCAAGGAAGGATTGAAGTAAGGAATAGGCTGCTGATCTCTCCCTTCCCCAAGTTCACAGGGCATATTGGGATAGCCACTCTGGGAACACACTGTGTTCTTGTCAAAAAATAAATGAAACAGATAAAGGCAAGGAGCCAACAGAGCAATGGTTCCCACTGGGAGCTAAAATGAGTCAGAAAGCGTCTTATAGTCTAGAAATACAAGCTTTTCACGTGGCATGACACTATGCATGGAATAGGATGGCGAGGATGCATGGAACAAAGGCAAAAGTCAAGATACAAGAGCACATGGACTTCTGCCTGATCATTTCCTGCAAGAGCTGATGTTCTACTGGGGCTCCCAGGGACTAGACTGACCAAGTTCACAACCTCAGTATCTTGGCTGCTGGGGTGTGATTTGGATGAGGAGGTTGACCCCATGCCTGTTCCTCTCCGTACCTCTGGATCTGGTGAGCCGTGGGCAGCCCTTTGTCTGGCTCCCAGCACGCTCCAGGTGCACGTGGCTACCTTCTGTGCCAGGGTCAGCTGGACTCCGGTCCCCATTTGCTTCGGACAGCTGTGTTCTCCTGTGGCTTCCTTCTCTGACCCAACATCATAGATGCCTGATAATATATTTGAACAGTTCTTCTTTCACCCTTCTCTTCTGGGAATTACAGAGGATTTTTGTTAACCATTTAAATAGTGCCAGAGCTTGCTTTCGTTTAGTCGGAGATGCCTGCTATCAGCCTAATAGTAATAAAAGAATTCACTGATTTTCCACAGGTACAAGTAGGATAAGCCTCATGTATATATCACAGACACTTACTAAGACAGAATAAATAAATTCCATCCTACAGCTGTTTCCTAGGTAACTGAACCAAGACCACAGAAACAGGCTGTGTGCAGCTTAGAGTCAAACAAACAAAACTGCAGCATTTCTTTCTGTCTCCAAACTTTTGATTTAGTGGGACTACAAATATGATAGAAATGTTTCAAGAATGAAATATGTAATTGGAAAATATACACCTATTCTCATGCAGCCAAAACACATGATCCTGAGAGTCCTGCAATATATCAATTCTCTTAACTGGTCAGAACAAACTTGTCTATGCTTGAATTTCTGCCAGTGCCCAAACCCCTGGAAACCTGAAGGGACCAGTCACCAAAAATTATGTGGTGGTGTTTCTCAAATGTGAAATCTAACCACCTTAGGCAAATAGGCTTTATGTGTTAGCTGAGAGGAAGTCTCAGTCTCCCCCTCTACAAGGGACTGGTGAAATTTCTGGTACCTTCAAGCAATGCAAGGGATTCATTAACAAACCAGTGGTCCCAGTGGATGGGACCACCTTGAATCAGCAAGGTATGAGCAAAATTTTTCCTTAGTGAAACTGTCTGCATCCACAATGCAGATGTACTGCAGGAAAATAAAATCAGATCCTTTAAAGCCCTGTTCTGCCTTATTTTGTCCATGACAGAGACTTCCATATTTGCATTTCTATTCTTCTCAAATATACGCCTCTTATCAGTGAATGGGCCTCTCCACGCTTTCAAAAGACTTCAGAGTCTGCTTCCGTGAGAGGTAACACCTCCTTACATATTTGCATCTCCCTGAGATTAACTACACTTGATGATGACTGATTTTCTTGAGGTTTTCTTCTTTTTGTCACCCAGAGGACCCTGGGCACCTCGTCACACTGGAGTAGTTCCTGGGTCTGTGTGTTGACTACCATCCTGGGGAGCCAGCAGCAGCACCCACTTTCCTCAGGGATGGAGGAAGACCCTTCAGCTAAGCAGTGCCTTTCTATGTCTACCAAGAAGGGACAACTGTTAGTGCAAATGGCTCTACTGTCACACTGGTGAGTTTGAAGGGAAAAAAGAAATCAAAAAATTAAAAACCCACGCTCTTTGTCAGGGAAACAGGCAGGTGGAACTTTGCACCTGCAAGAACAATAAAAGGAGGGCAGTCACGGAAAATTGCTGCAGCCAGAAAAAGGTAAAAATTATTTGGCCTCCCACAGTGCAAAAAGCTGAAGTACTTTCTGTAAAGACCTTGCATTCAGCTAGGAAAATTAGAGGAAATAAAATACATTATAATGGGTATACCCTCATTTCATCTACAGGAAGAGTAACATGCAAGTAATCAGATGCTAAATTATGTTCATCTGTGACATTGCAATAATTGCTTCCAGATATACATTGTGCTGGTTGAAATAAATGTATTTGTTTTGATGTGCAGACCTATGGAACAGTATTCCTGCCTTATGAGGTAGCAACTTTTTGTGATGAGAATCATTCTAAATGTTACTCTAATGACAACAGCCCAATAAATAAATATATAACTAAACTGTTTTGTTAGCTGTAGGATCATAGAAGAGCAAATATATTAGATCATTAGAATTGAGGTGATCTAGTTTTTGTCTCCTATCAAATACTCTGAAGAATCAACAAATGTAGTAATTTTAGTTAATAAAATAAAAATAAAGCCCCTTCAGTTGTGCTAATACATCTCTAGCTATTTTTATAAAAGATGTAAAATGGGCATACCAGTGTGGGGAAGGAAAGATTTTAAAGAGTGACACCAAGACAAGCTCCTATTCCTGAGTATAAGGGTCAGAGAATCATAAATACCAGTGGGGAAAAGAGAGGTCTTCTGTTTTCATGATGAATTACATGCAATTTTTAGAAAAGGAATTAGAATATGTGCCTATCTACCCAGAAACTCGAGTTCACAGGCTAAATTTCAGGAAACATGGTGCCAGCTTTTCTCTGAATTACATTTGTGCGGTTCTAGTGAAGGTAATGGGATTCTATAAGGTAAAAGTCCATGCAAAAATGGGCTCAGCCAGTCTCTCTAGAGATGTGTAGAAACCATAGGCTAGAGTCTGATCACTTCAGCAGTGATTTAGTGATTTGAATTCATTATGTAAAGTCTACTGACTTCAGTGGATGAACTGTTAGTGTATGCCTATGTAAATGTAGGTGGAGTCAGATCACCCACAGCCATATCCAGCCCTGCAGCTGTGAAACAGAGGCAAATTCAGATAATATGGATTCAATGGTTCTGGTCCGTTTCACTTCCATATGCAAATTCTTAGTCTTCAGGGAAACAAACTTCCTTCTTCTCCCCTTCCTGTTTCAACTCAACAACTCTTTGAAAATTGCTTAATCTGCCCTTTTGCAGTTCATTAGCAAAGGGAACATGCAATATTAACTGTTCATGTACAGCTCCCACTAAACCAAAGAAAACAAGTTTTCACCTGCACTTCAAACAGAACATCCTTAGATGGTTGGAAAAATAGCTTCGTTCTCCTGTTATTTGGCTGGTCAGAAGTAAGAAATAAAACTGAACAGCACACTTTGTCACCAAAATTCAGAGATCTCATTTCAAAGCCAAACACATTTGTCAAGCAAGAAGGCATTAGTTGCTGTAGTCACTTGCCTGAATGTACCTATTTTAAAATTTGATCACCTACATAAAACTAAAAATAGGATCATATCAATTCATTGGCTGCAAGTCATAACCTTTCTTTAAAACTGTGCACTAACTTCAGGTCCTGTGAATACATCAGGCAGTAAAATCCTGATGTTATCATACATCACCTAGCTAGAAACAACAGTCCCCCGGGGTGAAGCTCTTTAGTAAGAATGGCAGGTCCAGGATTTTGCAGCCCAGCCAGTTCAACCTTCCCCTGGGTAACAGGGAAGTGCTTGAGAGCGAGGCTGGGCACACAAATCACAGAAGTTCCCTGCTCTCTCTTTCAACAGAGCTGGCCAGGCCCCAGGACGCAGCCTGCCGGTACCTGTGGCCTTGGCGTTTCAGATGCAAAGGTGCATAAGTTACTCTGACTTGTTAAAAGCAGGGATGTCTCTCTCCTGAAGACAATGACATTTATCACAGAGAACACCTGACTTGAACAGAAAGCTGCAGCCTGCCAGGGAAGTGCGGATGATCTGCACGTGGACTGTCTTGCATGGAAAGCTGCCTCTGACTTCTGCTGTTTTCTTCTTCCTGCTGGATAGTCTTACTTACAAACACAATTCAAAAGCAACCTGAAGAACTACTAAACCAGTGAATCACTAAGGCTAGATGGTCTGAATGTGTAAATACAAAAGGGAATGTAAAAACAGACAAGAGAGCCCTGAGGAGTCAGACTCAATGCCATGCTGATGGTGGACTCCAGGAGATGAATCTATTAATATCGCCTGATGAGTTTGCTCATGCAATTCATTGTAACACACAAGTAAATGTAGAAGAAAACTGTATCACAACTAAGTTTTAGAACAGAGATAAGGTCACAATCATGAGTAAAGCTACACACAGCCACTGAATTCTGTAATGCTAACTGCGTACAACTTACAGGGTATAAAATGAAACATATCCATGACCTGTCTTATATTTTCTATTCAACCTTATTTCTCCCATACCTGTAATTAATGTTACACTGAAGCTCAACCAACCGTCTTCAACTTCTATCAGACTGCTCCTATCTCAAGATTCATACTGGGAGTTGCCCTTGTTTAAAGTAATATTCAAAACCAAAGAAGTTCACTACTATCCCAAAGAGCTGATGGAAAGATCATGAGGCAGTTTGACCCAACCTCTCCCTTTAACTAATACAGACCACTGACAGAGGAAGATTTCCCCATGTTATAGATACTACTGTGTTTAGTACATCAGGGTGTATTACAACATCAATCTCAGTGCAGGATCTAAAGGACATCACAAAAGGAATTAAGGTTCATTCATCCTCTCTCTCCATCAACTCTGTGAACCTGGCAGGACTTTTGTCCTCTTGCTTTTAGGTGCTTGTTAACTTGTTTCAGTCATTCTCTTCTGGCTCTCTTCTAGCCTAGCAGACTTTTTTTCTATACAAGTCTGAGAGCAAATTGAAAATATAAATTAGAAGGAAGGAGTTTAGCTTTGTTAAGTTCGCAAGCTGCACCATTTATGCACGTACTTAGAGAGCACAGAATGTATAACATTTGAAAGGAAACAAGTCCCAAGTAATTAACCTCAAATACTGTAATTATCAGTGTGTTGTTCTTTTTTTTTTCCCAGACTCTTAAGAAATCACTTCAATTACTGTTTTGTTATTATGGAAACCACTTAATATGAAACACCTCAGGTTAGAAATGTTAATAGATGAGCTTACGTGATCACAGAAAGTCTTCTAGTGATGGATCAATAGATGTGGTGTAACTGGCAGACAGCCACCAGCTGCACTGTTTTTTCTTTATTTTAAAGTGATTTCTTATAGAATCCGGCAAAGGTTTAAATTTCATTTTCATATAAAATTAAATGGGAAAATAGTGGTATGTTTTCTTTAGGTTTACTCAGTGCAATCTTTCCTGACTGAAACAACAGTTGGTATTGGTCACAGAAATGCTCATAATTTCCCACTGCATAGATAAAACAAAATGTGCCCTTATTTCTCACTCCAGCACACACTTTAACTTCGTAGGAAAGACAGGCAGTTGGTACACACCCTGTAGTTCAGGTGACTGTGGCTCTCCTCTGCTCCTTTCCTCCTTTTTCTTGATCCACTTCAAAACTCACTTTTAAGAAAAAGTTACATTTATTTCAAATGACCAGTGGTATTACCCAAACAGTCCTTACTTTGTTGGGAGGTCAGTGAACTAGCTTTCAAATCCCTAAAGAAAACTAGTGGGATTGAGGTGCTACAAGCCCAATACCAACATTTTGCATATCTAAATAATAGAGACTGTTCTCTCACTCCATTTCCATGGAGGGTGCATTGGACATCAAGACTTTCTGGCAGGGATAGATCAATGTACTGAACTAGATTAGTGCTTCAGGGACCTCCTCAGAGCAGGTACTCTGCTGGACTCGCTGATGTGTAAGCTTTCAAATATAACTGAACTAGATTAAATGAAAAATTATAGACAATCATTGGAGTTTGCTACAAATACAGGTAGGTGGTAATATGGAAGACACTACAGGCAGAGCATGGTTGTTACATTGACATGAATTGTGATATCCTCATTTTATTTTAAAATGTGAAAATAAGCAATAAAAAGCATTCAGTGTTTGCCTCACAATGATAAATCACAAGTCTGTAGGACATGTATTATTTTTCCTAGGCCAAATTCTTATTCTTTATGATAGTCACAAGTATTTGTAGGTTCTCACTGAGTTGAGTGAACGTCCTGAACACCCTTTCATGTTACCAAAACCTAATGATCCCTCTACTGTTTGAAGACTGATTAGAGGAGAATGCATTGGCATAATCTTGGCAAAACAGGGGGTCTTCAGCTACCACACCAGAAACATCTCCATCCCTAGATCTATGTGCCCCAGTATGAGACATGTCTTTTTCCCTTGCATTATACAATCATTAATAGCAATAATTCAATTGATTTATTGTAACAACAAGCAACCCTGACATAAAAGCCATCAGGGAACTGCACAAGCAATTAAAAATACAATTCTGCAGAAAGCATCATGAAACTGATAACATAAAATGAATAAGTTATTAAAGTTCCACTTAGAATTCTTATAAACCTATAAATATATAGTGCTGAAATATATTAAGTTATTTCTCCCAAACATAGATAGCTAGTGCTGAAATACGTTGAAAAATAAGGTATATAGTGAGAAACAAGGGATACAGGCTTCATTCCATAGGTCTGAATAACCCTTTGCAAAATAGATTATGTTAAAATATCTCACATGCTAATAAAAAATGTTCTTTGTTCTTAGGGTTGGCATATTCCTGAGATTGAGGCTGTGTGTCCCCACTTTGATTTTTTGCAGAACCAGAGAGAATTATATGGTAACTGATGATTCTTCAATAAGAATGCTGGCAATACTGTTAACTGACTTCCCCTCCCAATTTCCATTGGTAATACAGTAATTTTTCCTTCTCCAGGATTATATTACCTGCCAACACAACCCCAAATGGCCTGGAAAAGAAGGGACTTTTATTGCACTGCTTTAGGCCATGTCTACATTGGGTAGTTGTACCACTTTAACTGTGGTTAGCTTACATTAAAGTAGCTGGTACGTACATCAGACTGGTTTTCAAAGTGATTTAATACCTCAGGCTACACTAAGCATCCCTCCTTAGAGCAGACATTAATCCATTTTGCAGGGAGCCTGTTCCCTGTGGAGTTCATATGGCCCTAGTAGCTCTGCTGCCACAAGTCCTTTACTTAGTAACTCTGTACTAAGATGCCTTGATATTTCTGTACCTCCAGTGTGTTGTCTTTGCCTTGGCTAGATGTGCTTTCTGTTTAATTATCAGTAGCCCTACAGACATCAACATATCAAGTTTATTTATCTGCTCTAAGACACATGTATCCCTCTGGGTTTCTTCATGTATCCATGCTTAGTTCTTAGACCTGACTGCCCTTGCCAGAGACACACACCCACCACAGGAAGATGTCCCACGGTGGAGATGCTTGGAGGAAATTGCTGGAGCAGAAAGGCAAAAGGCTGACCAAAGCTTGACTCAAGGTGGAGTCAAAGCAAAGGACTGTGGTAAAATGCCATAATACAAGAGGCTACGATGGAAACACAAGCAAAGCATGACATGACAATTGTATTTTTGCACCCAAGACATAGACAAAGCCAAAAGCTAACATGGTGCACATTGCCTGCAGCAGCACTGTGATAAATACCCACAATGGAACTGGCAGGCTCTGGGAAACCACTAAGAGCAACCACCACCCCATGCACACATGAGATCTGATCTGGAAGAGAATTACAGGATGGTTGGGACTCTGCAGATGTGGTAGAGGCACACAGAGCCCCAGGACAGCCACAAACCCACCAGCCAGCTTAAAACCACTGCTGGGACTGGTCAGCAAGTATGATTTGCTGTATCATTACACAAGGGCCCATGGAGATTTCAAAGGGTTGAGGTTTTTTTGTTATAAGTTACACTGCAGGAGATAGCCCCCTTCCACCTGCTTGTTCAGCCCACTCATACAGACATCACCTTTCTCCTTTAGTACACGATGTTCACAGCTTTCCTCTGTCTCTTCCCAAAGACCAGGTTCCTCCTTCTCAGATTCTATCCCCACATTAAAAATACTGATGCTTTTAATTTCTGACTTCAGGTACATTTTTGTACTTGTTTTTGAGGCTTTATCCTCCTCACACAACACAATACAGCATCTCCAAGAGGAGTGCAACTGTGTAGTAGCAAGAGGAATGGGCAGGACTCAGCCCTTGCATTGCAGCACCCTCAGCCCAAGGAGCTGGTGGTGAAGGTCTTGCTCTACACAGCAGCGAGGGGGTGAGCAGCCACTGAGAGATGCTGCTGGATTGGGAGGAGTAGCAATATCTCCTGCCATAGGGGATGTTAGTTTGGGATAGGAGAGGGAAGAAAGGAGAACAAAGAATCTGCCCTGCACTCTGCCATGCAACAGGGTGAGAGGACAGAGAGGACATGCAGCACATCAGATCTTGTCCTGAGCCCAAACACCTCACTGTGGCTGCTGGGCACCAGATGAGGATTGCAGTCCTCAGCAGATGCTGTCATTACTACCCTAGAGATCTTCAGAATGGGAAGAGTTTCAAGCTTTGAAGATTTGCTTCTTCTTTGCCACAGTACATATTCACTGTGTCTTAATACTTCAGCTGTATGTCATTCATTCTCTCTTTCTCTCCATTTGGGACAAACAGGCCAAACATAACATGGGCCTTCTTGGACTCATAACTGGAGTAAAGCATTGCCAAAATCTCTACTGATGTTAAGTCTTCTGACAATCAGCAACTACATCCAGGAGGAACTGATTCCTTTCATTAAAATCAACTATAGGACTTCAAGTCTGTGTGTATGGCCAATGAATATGAGGGGATCCTGCAAGCTTGCTACAGCACAGTCTTTGGGGAAGGTACTTTTACCGAAATGAATGGAGGACCAGGACCCCCCATTTGTGTTTCTATGGCAGAGAAACAAACTGCAGTTAGAGTTGCAGACAGGACAATGGCTTGGAAAGGCAGTGAGCTCTCAATAGCCCTTGATTGAAACTCTTGAATTCAGACTGCTTCGACATTCAAATTTCAGAAAGAGGAGAGCTCTTGATTCTCACTTCAATTCTGTTTCAAGAAAAAAGACTCTTTTCCTCTCCAGTACAACAAAAGATAGTAAATTTTATTTGTTCCAACCTTTTGTATGAATAAAAGAGGGCTATAATTCATGGGCAAATGAAAATAATATATCACAACATTGCCTTTGCATTTGTCTTTTACGCTTCGAGTTCTTTCCTTTACTCTTGAAGTGGCTATGAGCAAAGGGAGTGAGGAGAGCTGCAAATATAATCTTGGGACCTCTGTATGCAAACGTGTGAATCACCAGTGGTAACTGGCTATTTGCCTGACAACAAGCATCTCGTGCCAGCTACCTATGCAGAGTAGCCTGTCAGGCCTTCACAAGGCTGTTCCTGAAAGCTCCAGGTCTGCCTGAGGTCCTCCTTTGCACCTCCTCTCCAACCCCCATTCTCAATACCCAAAGGTCTCAAGACTACACTGGGTGTTTTCCTTTATTCAAGGCACCTAAATCAATTCTGATGTTGCTTCCACTCTTTTTAATTTCTAAGCCACAATATGTGTCAGTATGTAACACAGTTTCATATTTAGCACTGTACAGGTGAAAAACTTGTCCTGAATAGAGCCACCACAAGTTCCTCTTATTCCTAGAGGCTCCCACTCCTGCTGTACATTGTGGTCCATGTTGTGAGGCAGCAGTAAAGAATTCAGGGTCTTACTGCCCATCACTAATACTGTCTTTGTGGGTATGAGAAAAGGTCAAGCACTGATTTCACATGAGAAATTAATTAAGCTCTGAGCTAGCTAGTGTCATATTATTAAACGTGTTACACATCTATCAATACCCAAGCACAGAACTGTTCCAACTAGGTATAAAGTTCTACAACCAAACACGGGTCCCAAGTGGTAAGACTTCCACTGGGCTTCAGCAGGCCTGGGATTTACTCTCCATGTATTGTTAGGAACGCAGTTTTTTAGTTCGGTTTCCTAGGGAAATGGAATTTATGCAATCATGATGTGTGTACAAGCATGTCAGTCTACCACAGCAACTTCGTACCAACTGGACAATTTCAAAAGAGAGCCCAAAGGCATCAAGTTTCTATGAATTCAGTAAAAATAAGAAGGGTGGAAGAAAGAGGTCGTATCAGTGCTCAGATAAGGCTACGTGGCTAACAGCTTGTTATGTATCAGATAATCCACACAGGAGGCAGATGTAGAACACCAGACTTTAGTCCTGGAACCCATGGAGCAGTTAGATTCTGTTGCTTTTTTTGTCATTCTATGCTCAAGAAATGAGATTAAAATAATTAAAATTTTAGTGTGTTTTGGTGTGCTTTTTTTTATTTCATCAGAAGACTGAGCATGCCAATGGCTGCACAAGTGAGCAGAGGAGTTGCCTCAACAAATGTTAGTAGTAGTCAAACACCAATTCTTCTGTGACACTATCAGACTCTCAAATATACTACCTGCAGAAACAACAGGAAAGTCATTTGAAAGAACACCTTGAAGAGTAAGGTATTGCAAAAGCTGAGTGATCCTCCCTTGAGCTCATCTCTGATTCTTGGGGAGTCGCTGATGCACGATATTAAACTACTCTCAGATTTGCATCTCAGGGATTTTCCCTGGTAAATCAAGAAGAATTTAGTTCCTAAATATTATTTTGTGGATTTTTTTTTTGATAAGCACAGTAGCCAGTTTCAGCTGGCTACTTCAGGGGAAGACTTGCCAAATTTTAGCCATGATTTTACATTTTCTGCAACTTTTCTTCTGGGCTAACACTTAGATAAATATGAGACTTGTCTTGGTCTCCTGGGGCCAAACTCACTGTGGCTAGAAATCCCATGCCCTATTAATAGTGTTAAGTGAGAAGCTGCTGATATCATGACATGATCAATCAGGCTTACTAAAGAAAATTTTATAACAAGTCAGAATTTTACCAACAGATCATCTCTGTTTCTCAACCTTCCAGAAACAATTTATATCACTTGCAACTACCAGTCCTTAAACACTTCCCATATTCACCAGGAGGAATGATAACCTTGAAGCAGAAGAGATCTGGGTGATATGACAGCTGTAGCAAGACACAATGTGATCGAGATTCCCCAGCAGTGTAGTTAAACTATTTTAATGGAACTACAATAGCTGATCAAGGAAACTTGCAGTACTCGTGGGTAGAGAGAGAGGATATTCAAGGTCCTTATATCTATGATAACACACCAACGGGGACCTTTGAGTACAATATAGCAAATTTACTTTAGTTTAAATTAATTCCAGACCATAAATTATTAAAAAAAACCAAGTTTCTTGCATTCAAGCATCCTCATACCCTGATGGTTCTTCATTCCCACTTGTTTTATAAGCTATGCAATTATATACTTTTAAAATTATAAGTAATTATATACTATATAAATGCATAATGCCAATACTACAAAATACTTGGTTTGGTCTGTATGTAGAGCTTTGTATCATATAGAAGAGAAAGGATAGAGTGATTGTCATAGGAGAGCATGAGAAAGGTTGCAGCTCTCTTGCATGATGCCTTGGCACCAAAATTTCCAAGTGAATGACCCAAGCAGAGTAAGACAGCTTGGTCAGTGCTTCCAAGCCCTTATATTCAGTGGAAGGATCTGACAGTTGAGGGCTTCAATACAAGCTTATAAAAATACAAAATATAACTTTTTTTTTCTATGGGAAAATAAGGTAATTCTCCTACAGGGAAATTATTACAGGAGCCACGACATAAATGACATAATAATGTGTATCTCACATGTGAGACTGGAAGATTAAAGTTTCAAAGAGTCAGCTGCCTTCAATGTCTGACTTTTATTATGTTTCCTAAGCTTCTCTGAAAATGCTCTGCCTTTATGAAGGCCATTGTTGTTATGTTATTTCTAAAAGACTTCAGCAGGGTCAGGGTTCCACACTGGCTCTCACTCTAAAATAAACATGCAGCCTCAACCACAAGCAAGAGGGGTTGCAGTGATTTCTGTGAAGTTGTGTCGTGCCTTATGTCAGAGGATGGCCTAGATAGTCAGAGGGGACCCTTGTGGCCTTATGAAACAATCAAACTTCACATGCCAAAAATATGATCATTTGAACAAAACAAAACCTTTGCAAAAATCACATCTTGTGGATTTATGCACATACTTAAATGCTCTGTCAAATCCAGCTATTTTGCATTCTTATTTTAAAATCAGATTTTTGTTGGCTGGAACACTTAGTAATTGTGGTTGTTAGCTTTATTACAGGAGTATTTGACAGCTAGCAATCAGGCATGTCACTTGAGGAATTCACAGTGCCCGTTACAAGAAGCATCCAAGTATCATTAAACTTTTTGCACAAGGAGATAGTGAAGCATCCCAAGGCTGCAGATTGGGAAGGGGGTCTCTCCTATCAGTAGCTCACCCACATATTTTTTATTCTTTTGCTTGATTTGATCTCACCACAGACCAGGCCCTGCCCCAGGGGAACATAAAAAGCTGACAGGAGCAGTGGCACAAAATAGAGCTGGATTTTGCTCCCCCACCTAAAGCAAAGGGCCCTCTGTGGTGACACAGCCCTGGGCTGCCTCTGTGGAGTTGTAATGTTGGAGATGATTGTGCAAGAAAAAGGCTTATTCTGGAAATGAGCTCAAGATGAGCTTTGAACTGTTCACATTCATTGACCAACAACTTATTTTTCCACCCTGTTATTAGCCAGCTATGAAGCAGGATATTTTGCAGGATGGAGGTGACAATATATTTCTGAAACTGCTCCAGTACCTCCCCATTCCTCACACTCAGATATCAGGTATCTATTCAACTTTGCCTTGCTTCTTGCATTAGCCATAGATTTTGTCTGCTGTAAACAAAGCTCCTTGCTTAGAACAACCGGAGCTCTACACCCTTGGTAGGACCAAGAGCTATGGTCGCACATGTATAAATGGTAGGATGAATACTAATATGTTGAAAATTCAAAGGTAAGGTTGACCACAGAATTGCATTGCACACAGTTAACTACCTACAAACACTGAAGTCTCTAAGCTCCCCCCAACAAATTCACATAATTTTTGAATCACATGCTCAGGGACAAGTTGGCAATGTATAAATTGTGGTTGCAAGATGCCTTTTTTACTTTATTCTCCTCCTTTGCCATTATTGCACAGTAAAAGCATTTTACATAGAAACACATGGCCATACCTCTGGGGCTGTGAATTTGCATTACTCCAATTAAAACTAACAAACAAGCAAAAAACCCCAACAAAACAATGAAAAAAACCCTTTTGCTTTGGGCTTCACTCTTGGTAGGTTTGGGCTGTACTGAAGAACACAAAACCAAATTCTGCTTTTCTTATTGAAGCACATAGGATTTGTTCTTGCACAGCTTAAACAGTGTTTAACTGGGTGCTTGCTGATTCACTTGTGCAACTGGGGACAAGATCTTTTGCATCACTCTAGGCTACATTTTGTTTAATTCAAAGATTTATTTGTACACTGTGGTATAGGTAAAACAAATCTGTGAATTCTAGATAGAATATCAATTGTTTTGCTTATGAAATTCTAATTCCAGTCATTATGTTTGGGGGATACTCTCAGAAAAGTTGGGATATTTTAGTATAAAATCAGCCTTCTATCATGCAACTATTTGTGACTGAAAGAGCCAAGCAAGATGTTGTATTTATGAGAGTGTGATTCAGACTGAAATAAAATCTTTCACTTTTCATCAGAAGGGGAGAAAACTAAACAATGCTAAATATACCCACCATAAAGAAGTTGAAACTTTTACCACAGTATAGTTTCTTCCCAGATACTCTAGGGCAGCTTGTTCACTCTCTTAGCTTGTACTGTTTCCTGTGGATGCTGCCCTGAGAGCTTGTAACATTCAAGAGCAGACCCGACATATGGTTTTCACATGCCAAGTGCTACTTTCAAAGCAATCGTTCCTGCTTTCAACTTGTAGGTGAGAGGCTGCATTCAGAAGAGCAGGGGGGTGGTTTTATGTATAAAAGAACAATATACAATTATCTTACATCTGTCTGGATGTGAGAAATTTCCATTTGAATGGCATTGAGCATTTTCAGCATGGCCATTTATCTTTTAATACATTTCCTAATTAATTAGTTCTATTAAGTCTTAGAAATTAGACCTTTAGCTCAAGAAATTAAATAAAACAGATCTTGAAAAAAATCTATGTGATAGGTAGTTCATGCATGTCATGATGATTTAGTTCAAAAGCTGCAAGTTAAAATACTTGGAGCTCAGCAAAAATCCCACTGGATCAAGTTGTACTGTCAGCTGCACCCAATTAATTCCAAAGAACAGAGTGCAATTATTGATTCTAGGGGGACCAAGCAGCATTTTATGTTGATACCAGTAAGGCAAACATTGTTCAGCCCAAATAATTGTTACGTATATATTAAGCAGTACAACTAAGCACTGATTTATAAGTCTGAAGAAGACAATGCTCCAAAATATTTTTTTCCAGAATAGAATGGCTTTAGAAGTTACGGCCGAGGTGACAGAGGTTAATTCTTTTACTCAAAGGCAGTATTTTCATCTTAGCATCTAAACCTACTTTGAACTTGCATAAGTTACAACCAACTGCTGACTGAGAACTGTACAATAGTAAGCATGGGCTGAAACTGGAACAAATTTTCAAACATAGATTGTTTGATAGCCAAATGGCAATAACATGGCCTGAACCAAAATGGATTGTGCAACTGAAAATATTGCTGCTGATAAGGTATAGAGTTTTTTCAGAAATGCTGTTCAACAGTTATTTTTAAAACACGCCTGATTAAAAAAAAAAAAAAGAAAAGGAACTTAGTTATTTAACAATCTTCGTATTAAAGAGCTCTTTGGTTTTCCCAGCATCTCACGTGGGAATTTTCACTTAACATCTGCTTGAACTCTCATAAAACAGCTTACATAAAACATTTAAAAAGACCCCTAAAATGTGCAATTCTCTCGGTTGCAGAAGAATAAAGAAAGAGTAGGGATGCTGACTACACTACAGGAAGATAGGTGTTTCCAAGTACATTAAAGAGGATGTTTGCCTGATAAGCTTTGATTTTACTTTTGAATTCATTAAGGGACCAAGTATGGCTCATAGAGGCTTAAGTGTTCAGAAGAGAGGCAGGGGGAGACTGCCAGAACTGAAGTGCCTTATACTTGTAAAGAGTATGCTTTCCCCTGGGACCTCAAGAAGGGGGAGTAAGGAAAATGCCTTCTCTACACTATCATACAAGAGATTATTTTAATCCTTTCAGGGTTTGAGGATGGAAGGGGAAGAAAAGGGCTCTGTGGGCCTTCTCTCCAGTTGAGTGCTCAACAATAGACCTCAAATGAGATAAAGCTGACTCAAATTTTTTTTTATTGAAAATCATTTAGCTCCCAAGTACCAATATATGAACTTTACAAGGCAAGCTTCAGCTGGTACCATATTTATTGAAGCTATCATACTGCCTTTTAACTACTAAAGCTGATCACATCATCTTTCAATGAATTCTTGCATTATTTTAATCTCTTCTAGAGAGGGGCTCATTTTTTGTATACTTTGTATTTATAGTTCCTCAACTAGTTTTCAAACAAACCCCATCTGTTAGCTAAGAATAACCAAATTTCCACTCTATATCATGGGCTCTGACTAGGCATCCAGTGCCCTGTTTTACAGTACACAGATCAATCTGAGAGGTGAGAATTCAGCTGGGGTCCAGGGACACCCCAAACCCAGAGCTGGATTCTTTCACAAGCAGCATTTCATGCTTGGCACAAGAAGTTCCTCACTAGGAGGCCAGCACATGCCAGGGCACTGCGGGGGCTCAGTTCTTTGGAGAGGCTGGTTGCTGCATCACACCTTGCTACGGCTGAGGGGATCATGTGCCACCAGCCTTTGACCTCCTGCCAAGCACCAGTGGCTCAGAAAACAGAGAGCAGCAAAGAAGGGAGGGTGTCTTTGGCCCATGCATGTCAGGAGCTGCTGTCTGCAGCCAGCCCTGCAGCACTCCTGTGCCAGCCTGGCAGCAAACAGCCATCGCCTAATCTGAATTTGCAAATGCAACTATTTTCCTCCTGAGCTTAATTAGATTGACTTACATCTATATTAAGGAGGCATCCACCTCTGCCAAAAGCCATAGCTCAAAGGAAGTTTTTCCCATTGCAAAATCTAGGATTAAAACCAGATGCTAAGTTTTCACCTTCACATATAATCTGAAAATGATCAGTCATTAGATTTTTTTGTTTCATTACCAAATGATAGTTACAAGAAAACACTAGCATGGGTAAGACTTTGATTACTTGCCAATTAGTTTAACTGCTTAAATTGTGAGCAGAAACCACGGAAAATTGACAGTGGTTAATACAATGCAGGTATATTTATGCTGACATACAAATTAAATAAATTAGACCTTTATAAAGGTGATGATTTTCCAATTTCAGTTTTCACAGAGGTAACAAATATAAACAGAGTTCCATACACTAAAAATTCAAGTACTTTCTAGGAGCAACAATTCAAATTCCAGATGCTTACAGGGGAAGTATTATTCTGCTACTGGACATTTAACAGAGTGGTAAAATGCAGTGATCATTTTGGCAATCCTTTCTATAGTGCTTTGAAGTGACATCTGAGTTTGCCTGTTAGACTTCAACATTTGAAAACTTCTGTCAAGGAAGAAATAAAGCAGAGATATTTCTTAGCAAACCAGAGGAAGGGTTACTTAAAGGATGAGCATGAGCACTTTGAACATGAAAATGCTAAAAAATCCAAGGACAAGATAAATCATGTTCCTGAGACTTACAAAAAATGTGTGACATATAGTTTCTTGCTTATGGAACTTAAAACATAAAATACACGTGCTGCCAGAGAGCATGAAAATTCATATTCAGGTGACTTAATAGAAATAATCATTCCCATACAAATAAAGTTATCTCTAGACTCCATGTCTCCTTCCTTCTAGTTTGTTCCTATTGTGAATATCAAGGCCTGCAGATGCACTGCTTTCCCCTGTTGTCTGCACAGTGTACTGGTTCTAAGACAGCAAATATCCTCCTGTATGGCTTGGGTGGGGGGTACCTAAAGTGTTGCACTTCAGCTTGGACAAGTATTAGTACACCAAAGCTGTAGTAAAGCCCAGTGGTGAATAGAGATGGGCAACAGAAGTAAGATAAGAAAGATGGAAATCCCAAAGACTCTTAGTTATCTTGTAAAAGGTCCTAAGGCAGATTCCTTTCTGCTGAATTACTGAAGCAAGATTTAGTGCTTAAGTAGCGTCAGTGATACAGCATCAACACCCTGTTGTTCCTCACCTGTCACCTAAATCCACACTATAACCAGAAACAGAAAATTTTCAGAAGGTTCCAAACAGGACCCAGAAATATCTAGAACAGGAAATCTAATCTTTGTTATGTGTCCAAGTGGTTAAAACAATAATAAAGAATAAAATTAGTTAACATACTAATGTAATGGGCAAGAGCTGAGACTGTTTTTACAGAGGGATATTATACTGCTCAAGTCTAAGAGTTACCTGAGCAAGTGACATATCAAGGCATCATCTCACAGTATTCCTGAAACTGCAAGAAGCATTAAGGGCTCTAAAAGAAACTGAACTGCCAGAGTATCTATGCAAGAAAGTAGTAAGCAAAATTCAAAGTAAAATTGCAGATGCAAGGAAAATAACCCTAAATACATTAAAATTCACAGTTGCTTAATTAGCTATAACATGAAAATTACATTGGATTCTACATAGACAGTTGTGTGGAAAATGTAGCTTGATGCTCAGCAGCACTCAAGAAGGCAAAGGATGTGAAAGCACGATTAGAAGTGTAATGAACCTAACCAGAAAATGCCATTGCTATGCTAATCAATGGCACAGCCATAGATACTCTGTGTAGCTACAACCTTCCCACCTCAGAAAGGGAAAAAGAGTAAAACAAGATTGATGAAGATAATCTGAGAAACCTGTAAGAGCTTCCATGTGAAGACAGATTAAACAATTCAGGATTCTAGTGGAATAGCTGGAAGAGAGTGCAGTGAATGTAATGGGACTTTCAAATATTAGAGGTGTGGTAAGGTTAACATCTGATACCAGAAGTTAGCCATGACAATCCTGATAGGCATACTCAAATAAAATCAGAGGGAACACGTTTTACACACAATGTAGCTAGCTGCAAAACACTATCAAAAGCATTGCATGCCAACAGAGAAAAAAGAGCATTACCTTCTGCATAATTAATACAAGTTCATAGAAAAAAACCTCAAAGGGCTGTTAAAAACATTAGTGCAAATGAAGCCTTAGGGTTCAAAAGGCTACAGAGTAGCAAAAACTAGTATTCTACACCAAGAATCATTTGCCCTATTTTCATATTCCTTGCCTCAGCATGTGCTGCTGGTTGGCTGCTGTCAAAGGCAAGATATTAGTTCAGAGGGACCATTAACCTAATCTAGTTGGGCTGTTCGGGATTCAGGTAGGTCAAAAAGACACATGAAGTAGGTCTTATAAGTTTTGATCATTCACACTTTATTTAAAATTATTCAAATGGCAACAAAGCAGATTCATGGAATACTTCTCTTGTTCTTAAGCTTTTGTAATTTGAATTTGCTTCTTATTCAGGAAAATCACTTGACCTCTTCAACTACACTATCACATTATGAAAATGTTTCAAGAGTCTGTGCCCCAAAATGAAAATATTTTTATACAGTATAAGAAAACCCAAAACACACAACACAAACACATCCCTACTGTGTATTACTTTCTCCCATTCTCTTTGATCCAGCCAATTTAGCGGTTGTGCACCTCTCCTCCAAGAAAGTGTCCAACTAAACTGTTCCACAGTAAAAAGAAAAATTAGCACCATCCCAGCCTCAAATAATAATTTTAGAATACATATAACTTAATAGTTTTGAGAAGATCTTAAGGAAACAGCTTGCGAAAGAGAGGCTTTGTGAATACTGTCAAGTTTCTCCCAAGAGCCCGTGGACACCAGATTCTTGGAGGCTGAGAAGTTCCCCTACATACCTCCATGTGACAGAAAGAATCCACATTCAGGCATTTGACTTGAAGTGTTCCTAAGCACAAGGGTGCTCTTTTTCTCCTAGACCAATCAGAAGATACATGTAACACCCACCCCCATTGTTTACCAACAGCAAGGAGTTGAATGAATGCCACACATCCTTCAAGATGCACAAACCTGTCTCCTGGTTAAGCAGCAAAGTGGTGGAATACCTCAGTAAGAAATACTAGTGCACCATCTTCCCAAGGAATTGACTTTGAAGATAGTGAAGGGATAAATGTTACTAGGAAAAGGAACAGCTTTAACAGGTATCAGGCTGTAGTCTCCCAGCAGATAAGTTACAAATACAGGATCTGTTGCATACATGAACACAATACCATGTTTCATCCCTGTGTAGTCAATGACTGTCAGCAGAAGGCAGGAATCCAATATATGATCAGATGTTGTCTAGACTTTCCTGGTACGTGCTTCATCCTTGGCACAAGCCACATGGACACCAGCCCAAGTTATCTGTGAGGATATATCTCTATCACTCAGCATGCCAAAGCAGGAGGATAAAGTAGGAAAATGTAAAAAGTCAGATAAGTGGAATTTTCTCCCATTTATGAAGCTGGTGCTTGACTTTAGGACAGATTTATTGTGGTATGGCCAAGTCCACTGGATGCAAGTGCAGTAGACCAACAAAATAACCTCACTTTGCAAATTGCTCAAAATAGGACATCTCTTTATACTGAATAAGTTGATCTAATAAGAGATGCTGCTGCTCTGCTGCTTCTCTGCACAAACCTTCCTTTGTACTGAATCAATAATAGTCAATCTCTTCATATTTCCTTGGGGCTATTTCGCCTTCGTCATTAAAAGAACAGAGACATCAATCAAAACATAGATCTACTCTGATTCTCACAAGGATTTTGAACACAAGGAGGCCAATCAAGAGTAATAATCTTCCATTTTGTCCTAAAGTACTGACCGTTACATCCTCCACGAAAGTGACCAAAAATAAGTTCTGTAGCCTCTTTGGTTGACAAAATAGGGCATCTTTGCACTAATCTTTTTCACTCCTGAGCTCTTCTTCCCCTTTTAATGTTTTCAGGATAACTGACCTGTCCTGTAATCACTGTTCAAACCATTTTATATACCACTGTGATCTTCCTTTTCATCCTACCCTCAAGCTCTATAACAATTTGTAACAATACTACTGTATTTTATTGCTGTTAAGCAACAAATGCCTGCTATTATAATAAGTCATCTGTGCAACCAATTTACATATCAGACTTTTGTTTTCCATTTCCAGTTTCTTCTTGACTTCTTCCTCTCCTGCAGGCCTGTTGTCACAGTGCACTTTATGACCTGGAAGCCTGATATTTAAATCAGCTATACTGATACAGCTGAATCACAGCAATGACATCACCCTCCTCCTGAAAGTGTTTAAGGGTACATTATTTTCCCCCTGTCCTCCAGTTTCCCTTAAAAACAGACTCAAGAAATGAATGTAAGAATTCAGTTTCTTTGTTCAAGTGTATTGTCTTCATTCTCAATTTGTTTTACAGAATGTGTTTGCCAGCTGTTCTTTTATTATTTTCATACCTCTCTATATCCAACTTTCTAGTTAAATACTTACTATTTGGCCCAATTTCTGCTCCCTAATGTGCATGATCAAAAATCACAGGCATATCCAAGAGCTGGAATTGGCTCTAGCTATTCACCCACAGCCTGTCATGCCTTTCAGTAATTTTTTACTATATCCGTTCCATTTTTTTTAGATTATCTAAGCCATTTTACTGAGGCAATTTTTAACAGACAAGTGTGTATAACTAACAGAACCTTTACTGAATTTAGTGTTGCTCAGATTTGATGTTTTAAAACTTAGTGCGAAGTGGGTTATTTATTACAATACTCTTGATAGTTGAAGAGAACCCAGTTCTACTCCCAATCAGTGCAATTTTAAATATCACTTCAATTAGGAAGCCAGATTACATGAGTTATATAAGCTTTCTAACCAATTTAATCTATGATACAATACTTATTTGCCAAGTGTTGGAGCATATAGATGGTATTATTAGATCCCCCTCCTCTTATAGCTCTGTAATATATTTCCAGGCACTTCTATCACCTCTCTCCATATAAACAGATGGAAGTCTTTCAGACAAGCATACAGAGTCAGGCTGTCTGTATATAACATAAGATACAGCTGTTAATTTGTGGAATTCAGTATTTTGAATCTAATAATAAAGTATTTTTACTTCAACGTGAGAAGCAACATTTATACACTGCCTTCAGTTCTTGCCATTGTTTTGCCCCTTATTTTAGTAACTGATAGCAACTAATTCAGAAAATAGTGTTCTAATTTAAGTTTTTGCATACCAGACTATTTTTACTAAACTAAAAGTTATGGGAGAAGAAAGTCCTAAAGAAACATTCTTAGATCAGATGATATATTTGTGCAATTAAAATTTTGCAGTAGGGTTTAGCAAAAACTACCATGCTCTAAATAGCTTTTACTGGCGTTCAACTATTGCTTCGGCTTTTCTTCACACCTCCTAATTGTAGTCAGCACCTGCTGCTTCAAAGGAAGGTCGAACTCTCTTCTTGCTACCAATCAGTCAGGCCCTTGCAGAAAGTTTTACATATGAAGTGGCTGTAAGGGCAGCTCTGTCCTTACAGTAAGGACTTCGAGTGAGTCAGTCATTGAATTAATGCTGCTGTCAAAGATATCCATCACTGCATCTAAAGATTGGCATCATTGGCTGTGAAACTTCCAGATACCTTGTAACACGAGTGCTACTGCAGCTGTACTCAGTTATGTCAGCAGATGCTTTAACAGACAGGATGCTGAAAGAAAATGTTCCAGCTTGCTTAACTTTAAATCCAGCAAAATATTCGGATTCTTTAGAAATACTTAGAAGATAACATGACATTTGACACATCCACATTGGACATTACACTGTAACAGAAGGGAACTGGATTGATTTGACATTATTTGTTTCAGGTAACAAGTGATATGGACAGAGGAGAAGCAAGAGATGTCATACCCTGAAATTCAGTAAGGATTTTGAAAGTGGTTGGAAAATCATATCCAGAGAGCAGCTGTCAGCTGCTCACTGTCAAGAGAGAAGAGTTTATCAAAGAAGAGTTCTGCACTGGGTCTGGTAATACCCACTGTATAGAAGCTGGACAGTCAAAGTTAATTTGTATTCTAGGTAGGCAAACAAAATATTAAAACCATAGATTCAAGTCAACAGGTGAACAAACTGAGTGTTATTCTTACACAAAAAGAACAACACAGGACTGTAGAAGTAGCTGATCTACAGAACCAAATCAGGGAGATGCAGCAGATTGCAAGCATGAATTACATAAAATAGTCCCTTTGCTCTATTGACCATGCAGGTGTCACAGAGTAAGGACTGCCCCCACTGTGGCCACTAAACTGTAAGAATGATCTACGTCAATTAGAAAGAGCAAGGCAAAGCAATGAAAAATATTCAAGGCCTAGAAAATACAGGAGAGGAGGAAAGAACTAGTGAACTGGAGTTATTTAATCTTAGGAAAAAGAAAAGATACTGAAGGACAGACATGGTGAACTGTGGCAAGAAAGGAAATCTTTCCACTCCCACAGTAGATAGGTTTAGGGGCTTAGAGGTTTCAGCTGGTGGAAACAACACCAAAGAAAATGGGTAAAAGCTGTCCAGTGGCAGCATTCAGTTCCTGGTCTCAGGCAATATTTACACCCCACCCCAAATAGTCAAAAATTTTCCTTGAAAATGACCTCTACTACCTCCTTCACCACTTTTCCTCAGAACTACCAATGACAATTTTGTTTTTCTATTCATAGTGAATATTTGTGGAATTCTCAAATCCATCTAGAGAATAATTAGGAGACTAAGAGACTGCCAGGAGATGTTCTGGTAGAAATTATCTGCATACAAAAATTGCTAACAAATAAGTAGAGGAATATGAGAGCTGGAAGTCAGGATTTATGGGACATATACACACATACATACAAAAAGGCCTATCTGGATAAAGAAAGGAACCAACACTCTCCAGCTGTTACAAAACTTACTTTTAAAAACAAGTGTCACGCAAAGAATAATAATTTAACAACATCTTGTCTTCCAATTGTCACAAGTAGAATTTTCAGATAATTCCCACATCATACCTATGTTCTATTTTCAAACTGGGCTTTAGCATTTAGGAGACAAAAACCAAGGAACCCAAATCATCCAAGTGAGTCTTCAGCATTGTGAAGTATAAAGATGCACATGTCCAGTTTTTGAAAGCACCTAATTGAATTACATAGCTAATTGGGTTAGAAAAGAAACAAAATTTTCATTTATGTATTTCTTTTATTGTGTATTTTTAAGTTCTATTTCTTTTTGAAGAGAAATAGCATGTTCCTTGCTCATCATCCTTTTCTGAAAGGAGTCACCTGCAGTCTTTAAAGGCCTTTAAAGACAGAATTTTTTTGTCCTTACCACCTCTCTAGAAGTTGTATTATGGATTCCCCTCTGCCCCAGTTACAGCCATGCAGTGCTCTGATTGCACAGTTCAGCCCAGTTACTCAGACTGTATAGGAATGTCACACGTTTCACTCCTGGTGGAAAAACAGTTCAAGGTGAAATAAAAGTGAATGTGGGTAATACTTTTCCCTTCCTACTGCCCAGTTATGCAATGCTGAGACAATATCATAACATTTGTTAAATAGAAAAATTCCTTTAAGCACGATTTTTAGCTTAATTTACACTGAAGTTTTCAGATGAGCAGATTTAATCCTCCAAACATTAAGCTGGAGATAAATTGTACACATGGGATGCTAAGTAGGAACATTTCTCCTCAGTCATCAAGAAAACAGTGCTGCATTATTTTAAAAAAGTAGTAAATAACTTAAGGTAACAATGACATCTTTTGGATATCTGCTCTGTTTAAATTGGCAGCTCAAACCTTTATCTAATTCTCACCAAATTTCTACGTAACCACAGTAATGAAAAATTAACCTTCTGTATCAAAAGATTAACTGCCTGATCTTCCTTCTGCAGAGATAAAACCAACCCCTTGGCTTTAGTGACTGCAAGGCTGTTTCTAGAAATTATTTCTTAAATTAGATTGCATTACGTTCCATTTCAGTCCTTGTTTTGTCAGGGACTTTTAAGATGCTAAGCTAACCCATTAATTCAGTTTATTTCTTTAAAGTGGGCACTGAGCCCTGTTACATCAGAATTTTGACAGTGGTAAGAGATAATATGATTACCTGCTCAACAGCCATTTGGGAAGAGAGAATGTAATGGTTCCTCCCTCCCCATCTCTCCAGAAAGCAGGTAAGGAAGTGATAATGAACATAATTACTTGTGGTACTAAGGGTCATATACTCAGTAATCGTAATTTTTTTCTTTAATAATGTCTTTCACCTTCGTTCACTTTAACATATTTTTGCTCATGTCCTGTCTTGCTGCACCAGATGTTGCAGAAATCTGGTACAAAGAGCCATTTGTCCTCCAAACGTGTAACGCAACAATAAGCATTATTAAATACACTTGTGATATAATCTCTTCTAAGAATTATATATACTGCACAAAAGATTTTTTCCATCTATAAGAATGAGTTTAATAAAAAGTTATTAGAAAAAGAGGGGCCAAATAATTTCTTGTTCTAGAAATGGCTCATTTATTCCAAGTATTCTATTTACATTCTATTTACCTCAAATTCCACAATGAAGTTTGCCTCAATCTGGTTTGCATTTTTGAACACTTGTCGCTATCTGCAGGTAACTATTTTGGTTACATGAAAAGATATCAAATCCACATTAGCCAGCTTTCCAAATACAATTTAAATCCTTCAAGTCGTTAAAATTCTTGCAATGCTTAACCACGATTTTAAAAGGAAATAGGAAAGAGACTGCATTATTAAAAAGTTTTCATTGAAAAATACAAGAGTGCCAGGAGAGTACTTTAGGAACATACAGCCACCTGGACATTCTTCTTATTGACTTGAGACTTACTGATAATTTTCTTCCTACAGCAAAGGGGCTCATCCACAGTAAAACTACTTTTTTGACTGTTTCTATAGACAACTTTAGCATGTCAAAACAACATGTTAGAATGCTGCCACAAGCCATAACTAGTATCCTAGTGTAGAGTTTAGTAACAAGAGTTAATTAGGAAACCTGTCTCCATTCTCAAATGTCATGTTCTATCATGAAATACATGAGCCTGCCACAACCCAGTCCAAGAATATACTGTGCTTTTCAATAAAAAGCCCTGGCCAAAGTTCTAACGCTGCTGCAGGAGTTGGTCCCTGTTCCTAAGTTTTCAAGAACATTTGAACATCATCTATCAAAGCAGTTATTGCTTTTTAATTAGTTACAGAAAATTGTTCTTTAAGGAAGTGAAAGAAAAGTGTGGTAGGAATGCACTCAGAATTGGCCTTGAACAGATACAAATTAGTCTCAGCTTTGATGGAGATGAGCTCCAGATTACAGATCAGCCCAATGAACAGGATTTATTTAGGACTAAATTTTACCCTTGTTTATAAAACCAAGCCAGGTAACAATGGAAACCATATTAGAGGCTAGTCACATCTGCAACAGTCAAGACTAGAATGGTTCAAATACACCCTTGAGCACCCATAGGCTTGATGTACTGGCCAAGAGCTATCACACATCATCCCACCCAAGGGACTGGTGGGCCCTTTGGGTTTCTCCGGGTTTCTCTCTCCTGTTCAGCAATGCCAGGAGAGCACAGAGCAAGTATTGGCAGAGACTCATCCAACAGCCAAGGATGTTGGATGTTGTGGATCTCGAGCCACAAGTAACGTTTTGCCCTCCTCTGAACCTTGTTAGTCCCCAGCCATGCCTGGAGGTACAGAGGCTGTACCTGCTCCGTGCAGCAGAAGGGATCCCAGCAGGCCCCTAGGAATGGGGAAAGCAGAGACAGCAGCAGCCACAAGTGAGCATGGCACTGCCTCCTTCGCTGCCCAGCACAGGGTTCTGTCTTGCAGGTACCACAGAGAGAAGAGAACAAACCCTGCCGGAGTCCAGAGCACTCACTAATGTCACCCTGCTGAGGAGGGACACCGGGGCCCACAATGGTTTCCTTGAGAAGCCTGTTTAAACCCATCCTTAGAGGAACACAATAAACTAAGACTGTTCTGTAGCCTGTATGACCATCCAACATGTAGCTATCAAATACACAGTTAAGTTAGTCACAAATTAAACCAAAGCATATGACTATAATAATTTTAGGGAAATAAATACATATTTTCAGTGGAATTTGACAATCAGGATGTGTTAAATTACTAGGGTTTAATGGTTTTCCAGTGGAATCTAGTAAGTTTTGAAGCATGTTCCCAGATTTTTCTATGGAGACATTTCAACCTTGACAGATACCAAGATAATGATCTTTTAGGGGCATTATGTACTTAGCTGACACAAATAGCATATTTTAATTACAGTTAATAAGAGTCAGATTTTGTTTTGAATTCTGTGATGTCAAACCTGGCATGCTCCTCTAAGGAGTCTGTACAAAGAGCATAATAGTTTTTTTGCTGTAACTCATCTTGACTTTTTTTTTTGCTCATGTCAGTTTGACCTTGAAGAGAACATGATGTCCTCTCAGATTCTTTTTTTTTTTTTTAAAGTCACACTCAGGGCCAACAATTCTTTCACTAAAGAGACCTCTGTATCTTTAGCTGGTGAAAGCTGTGGCTCTGTCATGGACTAAGAGGCAGTATTGGTTGTACTCTTTGTTTACAATAGCATACAGATACAACTGAGCTCTGATTCCAGAAGCATTCACCCCTAGTACTGGAATCTTGTATCAGTATTAGGAGTCCACTGGGACAAGCTGTTAAACACATGACAAATCTGTACAAGCTTATACAAGGTCTCGTCCTTTACTTATTTAGACAGGATAAGAAACAAGGCTCCTGGAAGTTACTTGACAATATGAATAGTCTGATTGATTTCAGTAAGTGAATTTATACATCACTCGTTATTAAAGTAACTGCAAATTTGGGTTATTACACCAACGATCAATTGTAATTGATATCAGTTAATTCATTACATTTGCCTGCATGTAACATCTGATGTTTTTTCTGATATCACAAGCTGTCCTTCAGATTCCATCACCCTGCAATAGTTTAGCAGATAGCTGTAAATATGCCAACAGCCTTACTAGGATTTCCCCAGATAGTTCAGTGGAAATAAGCAAACAATCCTGATAATAGCAGAGATATTTTCCTACCATTACTGTTCAAAGGAACTAGAATTGACTATAAGGAGACCTTTAGAAAATCCACAAGACTAAGTTTTTCCTATATGCAGTGCCAGTCAAGTACTCATGGACACTAATTTCTTTGCCTGATCCATAAAGTGTGTATACAAAATTCATCAGGCTCAATAGGGATATTCATCTAAGACAGATTTATGCTTCCAAATAATCCTGCTGGCAGCTACTTAGTCATAGATAGTAAGGCCAAAATGGACTGTTAAGACAGTATAGTCTGTTCTCCTGCATAACACAGGCCAATGAACCTCACCCAACAATTCATGCTTTAAGACCATAAATTGTGTTTGAGCTATAGCATCTCTTTTAGAAAGATCTTCAGTCATAGTTTAAGCGGAGGTGAAACCATTACATGTCTAGGTAACTTGTTCCAGTGATGAATAATCCTTACTGATAAGAGATGCCTTATCTCTAGTCTGAATTCACATAGCTTCACTTTTCATCATTCGATTTCTTTGTCTTTTCCAGATGAATAAAAGAGCTATCTATTATTTTTTCCTACAGAAATACTTGACCACTGCTAAGTAATAACCTTCACTTTGAGAAGTTAATGAACTAAATAGACATCTTTCAACATACAGCATGTCTTTGTACCCTAATTAATTTTGTAGTTCTCTGCATTTGCTCTTATTTTTAATGCATCTTTTTGAAATTTCATACCAAAAGGGGCCACATCGTTTCTATGCCACCGAGACTCTCTTACTACATGGTTGCTTGTACTTAGTGAACAAACCCTCACAGCTTTGTGCCCTCATGAAACTAGGACAAATTACTTACATAGAAAAGCTTTATAACATTAGAGTAACTGAAAACAAATAAGCAATTAAAGATGCCTATAGAAATCTTGGAACATAATTCCCATTGACAGGATGAAAATATCTGATCTAGTATAAACCTACTACTGGACATGACTCAGGATTCAGTGTGTTATCAAAAACAAGAATTTCTTGTAACTACCTTTTACTTAACAGAAGCAAGATAAACTCCAAGTATTTTTAGAATGTCCGATTTTATCTAAACTTCATTTTTGGGTGTGTCATTTTTAGCTTTAGGCTGCATTTCAGTTCACAGAACCTTTGAAAAATCCCCCTAACAACAAAACCACAAACTTCTGACATTTTTTTACCCCACTTACAAAGTCAGTTTTGAGAGGAAAGAAGTTGTTTGCCAGTGAAGTCTGTATTGTTTGAAAATAAATAAATATAAACAAGTAATTAGTTCTACTTGCTGCTGTTTAGAAGTGGCATGCAGTTAAATAAGCCCTAAAACTTCTGAAAGCTTATGCGTGGGAACAAGCACTCTAAAGAGCACCTTCTAACCCATTCCTTAGCTTGAGCCAGGATCTCTTCTGTTTCTATGTCAAGTTGTCTCCCAGGAAACTAGAGAAAGCAGTCACTTCTCAACTCCCCACAGATCTGTGTACCCTACTTTCCAATTTTTCTTCTCTCTGGTTCTATTAGGGAGCTCCACTGATTTCTCTTGATCAGTTTATGCATAGTGTGTGCATACACATGCATTTATTTATGTACACACTTACATGTGTATGTATTCCAGCTGAATTTTTTTTTTTTAACAGGGAGGATTGGCTGTGCAGAAAGCTTTCCTTTGGCCTATGTGCCAGTTCTCTGTCTAGACCAAGCCAGTTACTATATGCAGCTACAGTGCATGCAGTTCAGTGACTACTTCTGAAAATTAGTCACATGTGTACCTCACAGACACAAGTGGCATTGGTCTCGTAGAAGTAGAGAGAAAAATCAACTCAAATTTTATAAAATATTTATGCTGTCTGATTAACAACAGCTGTTTGATACTGAGCTCTTCTTTACATTTTGTAACTTAGACTTCTGAATCCAAGGCAACTGCACTGCATTTGAGAAAACAAACAAAGAAGTAAACAAAAAACAAACAGCCAGCACTAGAGAATCACTGAAGACAAACTAAACTTATTTGACAGAGATGTGATATACTACTTCTGCACGCTTTGTCTATCCACATTCCTACTATGCATTGGACATCGCTGTCTTTTTGACTGCTTTACAGCAGTAATATCACATACCAGACACGTGACCACTCAAGGTGGTTGCTTCTTTTATTGATAAGACAATTACTACAGCAAAGAGGGTTAGGGGATTTCTGTTGTAAAACAGAAGCAATATTAAATGAAGATCCAGGGCAATTAAGGTCAAGGCTTTCATTAAAAATCTGGATAACTTAATTACTAGCATTAACAATTAGAAGCTAGGCACATTGTGAAGATGGTGTGTTTAATGAAACCCACGCCTCAGGCACCAGAATTGGCAAGACATTTCTTCATATTTAATGCATTGCACAACTATCACAGATTTTGGTTTCCTGCAAAGGGCACCCCATGTACAAGGGACTGGAAAGTATATAGGACAAAGACTTGATCTAGCAGGTGCCCCTGCCATTCTCAAATACATGTTCAGAAACATCACTGGTGGCCCATTGGACGTCTGGGTGAAACTGTGATGGACCAGCACAAAAGAGACCTGACCTTCCTGCCCTGCTGAGCAGGCCCTCTCTGCTCCAGGTGAAGAAACACAAGCATAGAGTTACCATGGAGGCCAGTATAGCACTAGGAAATGTGTTAACAGCTAAAGCTGTTAGAGATCTCCTTTGTGTTATCTTCCTGCTATATGGTTCATTTCTCTGATGTAGTTTTGAGCTCAGTTTAACCTTCACATTTCCTAGTCTATTATTTATTCATGCACCAAAGCAAAAAAAATAATATGGTTGTATAAAACCCTACATCTGGCAATCTCCATACATGTTTTAAAATAAAAAATCTAAACACATCAGTATAATCTAGTTCTTGTGACTAGAAGAGGCCTGCACTCATTAGCAAAAGCAAATTTCTTATTTGATTGCCTCCTTCAAAACAATCTAATATTAGAGTTCTCAATCCTACCTATTGTTCTATTAATCTCTTTCAAGTCAATTATTTTGTGCTGACAGTGTCTATATGTTTGGCACTTCTGTGGTTCCAGGCTTCTTTTACCATATGGATCCCAATGAACTTAAGTCTTTTCCAGAACTAGTGAGGAGTTTTGAAATAGAATATAATTCAGTCATCACTTCTTCAGAGTTGTGCAGTTTTACCGGGTGAAAGTAGAACATAATAGCATGACTCTTGAGTTTCCATATGTTATATCCTGCAGGATTCAGCTACTTTTGCTACTAGTGCCTTGTTCTTATACATATACAAAGGAGGCATCAGAACGTAATTTCAGCTCTTAGAGAAGACTTGCAGTCAGATATCCGATGATATTTTACAAAGCAGGGCAAAGTTTCATTCTTACTGTTCTATTATACACAGGAAATTGAGGAGCAGAGGCAGCAGAGTGAGTCACTAGTGGACAATAGGAGGTGGGTTCATTGTTTCTTACCTGTTAGACAGATAGGCAACCCAGGAACACAAGCAAAGAGACTGAACTATGTCTTTATCTAGAGGTCTATCACTGCAAGCCACACAGATACTGATAGCTAGATGCTCTGCTTTTGCAATGAGGACTTCTGTAAAGTTTAGTTATTTTAACTCAAAGCTTAAAAACCCATAAGACACATGAAAATTACCCAAGGCAGTGAAATTTAAAAAACTTTAAATTTCAAAGCATTTCTTTTTACAAATTTTTAGAATTGATAGACAGTTATAAAAGATCATCTTTCTATGCAGCTAGAACCAAGCAAAAATATGATATAAACCTTGACTTGACAAAAAAAAAGCCTTTCAAATTTCTGTAAAATTTATTTTTAACAAAAGAATTTGCCTCTAATTAATTTGTACTGTGAGTTGCTATATAGAAGCAACTAGAAAGGTCCAGCACTATGCTGAGCTGGAAAAAATTAAGTCACTTTTAGGATTTTCTAATGTTATAAGTAATTAAGGTTTTACCTCAAAGTAACGTTTCCTCCAGATGCGACATGGAAACTACCAAAAGTCTGACTCATTACTATGAGTTATAAATCACAGATTAAGTCTTGATGAAAAGAGCCGTGGAACAGCCCACACAGTTGAGAGGTATTTAATGATATAAACAGCTGTAACATTAGTAGTCCCCTTCAACTTCATCAGATGAATAAGAAAACCATTTCTCTGAATTTTCATGTTATACTCAAGTGGTTAGATAATGAAGGTTTCATTAGAATCATAGAATTATTTAGGTTGCAAAAGGCCTTGAATTTTTTTTGTTAAATTTGGGATATATATTGTTAAATGCACACACGTCAACTGAAAACATATAGCTTCACTGTCCTTTGCATTTTGAACTGAGTATGGAAGAGTCTAAACCAAAATAAACCAGAAGCAACATGAAAGGTACAAAAAAAAATAAAAATAGGCTGCGTCCTTCTGAGAAGTGCAAACAATATTGATAAAAACAGTTTCCCTAGGAGACTTCATTATCACCAACAGTCCAAGCACAAGACATCAAGATGATGATTATGTATACCCCGCAATGAATACTAAATCCAAAGTACACGTACACATAATACTGGCTTTTTAGATAGGAATCTTGAGTGCCTGAAGTGAGACACTTTGAAAGTTCTTTAACTTACTTTTACTCTCTGTTTCGCAAGTACTCTAGGACAAGTCTCTTGTTCTGGAAAAAATTACTTGGTTCTCAGTCCACAAATGCTGTCCTCTCTGAAAGGGGAGAGAAAGATGTCTTAGCAATGCAGGAGGAGATTTTTAACTTACCACATTCAAGAAAAGCACCTCTGTAACATCACTCTTCTAAGTTATACTGCAAACCTTTCCCAGACTTCCTCACCTCCAAGGCACCCACTCTCACACCAAGCCAAAAGCAGCCCCAAAAGCATTCCCATGGCTCCTTTTGTGCACTTGCCTTGGCGAAGACCGCTCCCAGAACAGCTGAGTGATTCTCAGAACAGCTCAATCTCCTTGTCTAACAAGACTAGCTCCAAGTTTCCAAAGGAGACTCAGGTGATGAGGTTGGCATGTTTATCACAGCTGGGTGTGGTTAATTTAGTGACAAGCTGTGGATGCACTTAAATAAATGTTGCGCATGATATAAAGCTTTTCACCCCATCACAGGCAAAGCTGACTTTGACATTGATACATTCAGTTATACTTGAGAGACTGTTTTATCTGGCAGAACATTTTACAGGTGCATATACTGTAATTCAGCAGGATTGCATGACTCATTTGGTAATTAGTGAGAGGGCTTTTAGCAGGCACAAACAAGAACCCAGGAAACTTCCAAGAAACTTCTTTCTCACCTCCAAAGGATTATATGCCAGAGTGAGGAGTGGCTGACCCTGAGCAGAAACACCTGGCAATTGCCAAGGCTGCTGCAGAGCCAAATTAGACATATAAGCAATATAAGTTAATTTCATTATGTTTTGCTGCTCAGAAAAATATGGGAAAAAATTAGAGTAAGAACAGGCAACACAAATGATATCATCTGTACTTGTCAGGTATACTTTGTTTTGGATATTCATATGCAGAAGAAGCTATTGCAATATGCACGTTGTTGTTTCTAGTGCTGTTAATTAAACACTTAGGAGTTTTAAGAGAAGGATACTGCTATAACTCTTCAACATTGTTCAGCTACAGTATGATTGTTCTAGGATTGACTAAGGGACCTGCTGTAAAATGATGTCCAGCATTAAGAAAAGGGCAAAAAAACCCAAATCTGCGTAAAAAGTGTGGAAGCTAAGGACTGTTCTAGCAAACCTCTCTAGTTTCGTATTGCCCAATAACATTGTTCTTTCAATTACAGTTTCTGTCACCCTGCAGGGTCATTGTCATAGGCAGAGCATATAATGAGAAATAAATCTTGGCCTTACTCAGGTGGACAGAAACACACACTCACACCCATTTCAGTATGGGCCACCTCTGACTTGTTCCAGCTCAGGTTTGTGATGAAGAAATCCAGACTAGTTTAGTTTCTGCCACCTGCTGAAGGCTCAACATTATAGAGTCAGCATTTGTAGGAAGAGATAATAGCCTTCATTAGAAGAGCAGGGAAAAAAAGATGGAAAAAAGCAGAGTAGCTCGCAGGCACTCAGCCTGTCAGGCCATGGTCTGCCATGTAGAACACAATTTCAGACGTGAAGACAGGCTGAGTGCCTGTCTTTTTCCAAGAATATCAATCTAATAAAAACTATTAATTCTGCCCGCAGATCTTGCCTGCCTTATGCTTAGATTATCATGGCTTCAGAAATGATCTTACAAACATTTGGGAGCCACTGCTGGCGGGGACAGCAATGCTGCTCCCTGCCAGGCCATCCCTCTCATTTCCCAGCCAGAAATAAAAAGATGTGCTCCCTGTAAAAGTACTCTGAAGGGAGGGTGGCCATCATGTTCACCACAATTAAAGAGCAGGCTTGTAAAAAGTATGCTTGGGGATTATAAAAGAACAACCTTGCTACTTTTATGTCTCTAGTTCAAAGATGCCAATCCTGCCTCTATGCTGGAATAACTGATTTAGACCACAAGATACAGACTGTTACAGACAAATTGCCAACTTCAGGCCAAAGTAGCAACAAAATATTGTTTTTAAAGAGGCAGGTAGAGCTCTGAGATAAATGAATCAACCTTTCCCATTCATCCCTGACCTTTTACAGTATGTGAAAACTCAGCCAATTAAAGAAAACAAAAACTAAAAAAGCCAAACCAAAGACCTCAGACCAACCCTAAACCTCTTTTTTGACTAAACACCACAGCTGGATTTACTAAAATTATAGTTGAGACCACTGGAAAATTGCTAGGGTGATAAAACAGCTTGTATCATAACCACCACTTTCATTCTGCTCTGTGGTTTAAAAATGCATCTGATTTACTCTCTAGTACTTTTCTTGTCTGAAAAAACGTAACTATACAATCCTTCGCGGTTAAAACTATGGCTGAGTCATTCTACTTTGCCACAGCTGAATTATCCTTCAGAAAGCCTGCTCCCCCCACACTGTCTGGAGAGTGATTGGACATGTTTGGCCTCTGCAGAACCAGCCCATGGAAGGAGACCATGTATATCCCCACAGCTTGAAACTAGAAAAAGGAAGTTCTTTAGAAAGCTAGAGACTAGAAAGAACTAGAAAATGCATGCAAGAAGGAATGTCTAAACACAGTAACAAAAAATTCAGCAAAGTGTATTTCAGCAGTTGTTAGCCTCTTTCACATCTTGACCAGGGAGTGATCTGTACAACAGGTTGCTTCCTGCACATCTCAGCTTCCCAACTCCAGGTTCTCATTGAAAGATAATGATCTGCCTACAGCAGATTATCCATTTGACTGACTGATTATTCATATGGGGAGGAAGAACAGAGACAAGAGACTCAAGACTTTGAGAAATGAGAGATTAAGATAAGGTTGAGGGAGAGTAAGAAATGGGTTGAAGAAAGGTGGAGAGGGAGAAAGTCTGCCAAATTAACCCACTATAACAAGATCACTTTTCATTTTCTTCCACTTCTGCTCACCAATACTGCATGGACATCCCACGCTGGTTTGCAAATCCAGTAGCCCCTGTTACTTCCCTTACTTCTGTCAACCAATGGTATAAATATACCAGATCCAAACATCAGTAATGTGGCAAATATGCCCTGACAGACTTGCCAGGTTTTCATTGCATGTGCCACCCATAAACTAAGATGCTGATTTTCTCCTGTGAGTAGCAATTTCTCCCTCCCCCAGCACCCTTTACCAGGCTGTCCCAAAACTCAACATCCTCCTCATTAACTATTTGGCACCAATTCATTTATCATGAGAGAAGATGCTAAACAGTTGGTGAGAGTAGTCAGGCAAAAGAAAACAACCAAATCAAAACAAATATTTATTTAAAATGACTCTATGATAAAGGCTGTTCTTTGGTTTTCACATCCCCAGAGTAATCATAGCAGATCTCATTGAAAGTAGAAATTCAGATATGATACAATCTTAAATTATCAGAGACAAAAAATTCAGCAGACTGTTCTCAGCTCATAAAACCACTACATTAAATGAAACATATTTACTGCAGCCCTCAAGGGTGCATGGTAAAAAGATATATTTTGTATTGTGCAAGACCTATCCCAAGTCTATTTCATTTCACTTGGGAGTCTGGTTTTCACTGGTTTTAAGTTACTTCCTTTTTATCTGTGCTCAGTAAAAGAGGGAGTTAGATACAGCCTGTGCAAAAGAACAATCCAAGTTTGTTTATTTAGTAGCATGTTCCCACTGCACAGTGGGATCTTACAGTGCATTTGGGTAGACATTTTATGTTGGGTAAAGCTGCTCTAAGCAGGTGGATGTAGCTGCTTTCCAGGGGACTCCTGGCAGCCAACATTCACATAGCACAGGAAAGGAAAGAAGCCCATGACCCTGTGCTGGAACAGCAATGTAGCAGCATTAATGGCCAGGGTTTAAATGCAATTTAAACACAGCATATTTTCCTGGGCCAAAAATGGTGCAGAAGTGACTTTGAGAATTTTTTTACTTCATGAATGACCCTTGAACAATACAAGAGACAGAAAATATAACCACAAAGATCCTGGGCTGGAATACTGATAATGCCTTAAACATCTCTCATCTCTTAACACGAAGCCCAAGGTTTATTACAACATAACTCTGTGGATCCATTGACAGCACGAGAAACAGAAAATGAAGTAAAATTTATCCGGTGTAAACTTTTACCAACCATTTTTCACCAGTATCTTCATTTCCAAGTGCAGGTAGAAACCATGGTTGTGTTGGACATTTTGTGGCTAACCCTGGTAAATGCTGCAATTATAATACTGCAGGTATGCAGCACTGACAATTCTGAAAGACTGTTCCCAAATATATTTCTGACAACACCTTTTTTTAGCTGAAGTGCACAGGTGATTGCAAAAATACTTTGCTTTTTCCTCCATGATGTAAGTGTTGGTCAAGGGCTGAGAGATAAGGTGCCAGGGGTGCCCTCACTGCCAGGTGAACCAGCCTTGCCAGGGAAGGGGCTCCTCTTTCATGATCAGATTTTTCCCCAGGATTTTGAAAATTCTCAGACTAGGCAAGATGAAACATGAAAATACCATATTATTTAACAAAAAACCCCAAAACCCAAAAAACAACAAAATACAAGTGTTGCTTTCTAGTTCAGATGTATGTTTTATGCTGTCACATATGAGTCCATAAGATATAATAGCAGTACTACACGCAGTCTGTTATTACAACCTAAAAATTGTATTGTCATGACAATATGAAGGCAGCACATTTGGTTAGACAGAGAATCTTAATGTTATCATTTCCTGATTTTTGAGTGCATAACAATGCATTGAATTTCTCTTAATGCAGCATTTGTAGTTAGCATCTTTTTAATCCTGAGTATTCTGTGAACGTAAAGTCATTCAAACCTAAAATTAACAGTATTTTAGATTCTATGAATTTAGAAATATTCAATAGGGAAAAAAAAATACTAGTCCCCATTTTTTCTCTTCCTTCCAGCACTCCTCAGAACAATTTATTAACAGCACATGTAAGAATAGGTATTTATAATAGAAAAAACCCCCAAAATTGATAAAAGATAAGTGCAGCACAAAAAACCCCATTCACTTAGTCCCCAAGGGACTGAATAGTTTTATCTACAATAAAGATTTGTCAGGGAAAAACCTATATTTCCTTTGTTGTGGTTCATATTGAGTTTCATTGTGGTGAGCCAGGTGGTACATAAAGATGCAAAAATCAGATTTTTCAAATAAACCACAAAGCAATAGAAACTAGGGCTATGGCAGAGGGATTATCACAAATCCAGGAAAAAGACTACTAAGAAAAAAATATAAAGAACTAAACTGCTGATTATTTTTGTGATATGATGCCAGGGTAATATTGGTATACAACTAACCTCTAGAGCTCAGGAATCCATCTGTACTCTGGAATCAATCAGCTCTAGTACAAAGAAAAGCAAATTGTGGAAGGCATCGAAGGCAGGCCTCAGTTGCTACAGAGTTTGCTTTGACTAGATTTCAGCACTGTATCCACTGTCTTTACCCAGATTCTATGAAAATTTGACTGCGATATCAAATCCATCCTAACATTTAATCTATGTGAAATAAGTGCATCCAAAAGCTGAAGCAAACAGATACAATGCCACCATTTCTCAGAAACTGAGACTGGCTTTGTAGCTCCACTTTTGTAGAGCATGTTTAGCAAAACTGCTAAGAGGAAGGGTAAATCAATGCAGCTCTTCACCATCTTTACACAAACACATACCTATCACAATCATACATTTATACGCACACATAATTTCATGTCTGAGTCTCAGATCAGTTAAGAGCACTTCAGTTTCTGAGGTAAGTCAGTACTAAGCCATCCATAAATAGCAATGCAAAGTGTAGCATGGAAATAACCACACTAGCCACCCTGGAAAAGCTTCTGGATGAGGGAACCTTCTCATACTATTATAAGGCAGGTTTTTTGTCATTCTTGAATTGCTGGGGTCAAAGCACTGCTTCTGTTTCACCAACTAAAATTCTGCTGGTCAGGCTAAAGACTGCAAGGTTAGTAAGAAAAAGTATCCTAGCTTTTGTTAACCACAACAAAATTTCATTAACATAGTAACCAAAAATAAATTAACTTGGCACATATCTTTCATCACTTGGCACTTTCATCACTTCCATTTGTATTTTTAATATTCCTGAGTGTTTTAGTGGGCGTTGGATTTACAGTAGTCTGGAAGACTTTGTGGAAGAAATTTCTCCTGTGACCCATCTTGAATGGTCAGGCCTGGGCAAATTCCTTCTTTTAGGAAGAAATTCTTTACAGAAAGGGTAATCAGGCATTAGAATGGGCTGCTCAGGGAAGTGCTGGATTCTCCGTCCCTGGAGGTTTTTAGGATGAGACTGGATGTGGCACTTAGTGCCATGGTCTAGTAACCACAGTGGCAGTGGATCAAGGATTGGACTTGATGATCTCAGAGGTCCCTTCCAACCCAGCTGATTCTATGAAAACAAAGCAGAATCTGGAATTTAATTTTATACTCTATAAACATAGTGCCACTGGCAACATGACTCGCATTTCCCTTCAGTGGTCACTACTAAACTTCAGTAGTAAACAATGGCATTGTGCCAAACTTCCACATATGAACACTAAAAATAGAATCTTGGTATTTGTACGTGATAGAGAAAAGCAAAGCTCTAAGTCAAATTGAGCTAAGCCTTTTTCACTTAGGCCCAGATCCAGAACTTCTCCACAGGCACTTAAATCCCATTTGTTTCAATTTCCCTCAGAGAATTGGGCAAGTATGAGTCCTGTCTTTAAATACCCTTGTGAACCTAGGACTTAATTTATCAAGTGCTTCATGGAGGTTAAGGGTAATTTATTTATTAATATTCTCCTGTGTTTCCACTCCAGAAACTGGGGCTGGCATTAAGTTAACTGCTACAAGTTGCTTTGACAAAACATGGTCTTATGAAGAAGCAACAGTTAGATGCTTGCAAAAAGAGTTTTTGAGTACATTTGAACTAGCAAAGGAGAAATACCTTTTATGTAGAGCTGTGGTTTGATTTTAATATTGAGGCTTCTGGAACTGATTTACAAAAAATATTTTTCTCAAAACCTTTTATTTTGTCACTTTTTTTTTTCTTTTTAAGGTCAAGAAGTAAATATACTTCCAAATTGACTGGTTGGCTATAAGTTCAATAACTTACAGAAGACTGGAATAAGTAACAAACAGACAGAAAACAATAAATTCAATCAATTGCTAGTAATAGTTTCTTTAAATTACCCAGGTGCCCATGTTTACCTCTGACAAGCAAGCTGAGATCTGCTGAAACAGGATGATTAAGTCTTTGGGGTGAGACTTATTCCCTCTGTCCATTCCCTTCTTTGAGCTTCTGCTCCCTGAGATGAGAGGCTCCTTAGTCAGATCTAACTCAGCTTTTTCAATAATCAGCCCAAGACTGAAAATTCTCCTTGTTACTTCCAGAAGCAGGAAGGCACTGCCTGACACTAACTGGTCCCAGACCTGCCCTGGAGTGCAGCAGGTGTGCACACAGCCAGCACACCTTCTCCTTTCTCATTTAAAAAGAAAATCATGCATGAACAGGAGCTTGCTTTTTGGAAACAAAGGAGTTACAGGCCATCTTCTGATCCTGTCACAGCCTGAACAATGCAGGAGATTTCTTGATGACTGTCAAGGTATCCTTCACCCCTCTGAGGTGTTTTGCTGCCTGTGCTCAGTGCCAGCTCTGGTGTGGGGTAGCTGTAACCCAGCTCAGGCAAGTGGGAATGGGCCCGTGTGAGGCAGTTGAGAGCTGCTGCACTGGGGACCTTTCCTCCTTTGCTCAAGCAGCTGTTTTTAATCTCAAGCCTCTGTCTGGTCCCTGCCTGAGATGCTTTGTGTCTGTGCCTGGCCCTGCCCCTCTCCAATCAGGAACTCAACTTGCTGACTTGACTTAGTGGTCCTGGTATTAGTGAAAAAGGTGTTAAAATGCTAAATGTTTTTAATCCTTTGATTTTTTTTGTGGATCTTAGTTTCGTTTTGCTTGGTTGGTTTTGTTTTTTTTTTTGCTAATATTGCTGAACCAGAAATAGTAGGTGTGACAAGTCACAATGCTGTGCATGGAGACAGTTTTGATCCCTGCTTGTTCTTCTTTCTTCTGAAAGAAGTTTCACAACACTCACACTCCCAGTAAATGTCACTGTATATAATTTGTCTCTCCTTTTTTATTTTAATGCACAGTGTTCCTCTTTAACAGACAAATAATAAAACTCAAAGAGTACTATGCACTTTGAGGAGGCTGACAAAACTGATCACTAGTTTAAAATCATTATATGGCTTTGTATTTTTCTTAAAATGTGCCTTCATTGAGTAGCAATATCTACCTTGTAACCTTAAATATTTTTGGTGCTGATATAAAGAGCTTTTTGTATAAAAACATTGTTCTAACTACAGCCCTATGTGGTTCTGTAAAACTCAATGACCTTAAAGAAAGAGACTAATAAATAAAGTTTTGCATTGATTTAAAAAAAAATTACACTCTTTTTTTTTTTTTTGCCTTTTTTTCCCCAAGGATACTTCTAGTTCATCCAACTTGCCTTAGTTTATATCCATGCATGTACTGACATTTGCTCTGTTGCATAGAAAAATAAATATATATATATATATATATATGTGTGGCTTAGAGTACTCAAAGATAAGAAATTATTTTTTGACTGATTCTTGAAGTTGGTTAGCGTAATGCAATACTTTATTCCCTTTTAGCATATTAGATGCTAAAAATCCATTGAAAGATATAAAAAGAGTTATGCATTAGTGAATGAAGTTTCCTCACCTTTTTCCTAGATAACTATCAGCTTTTAAAAGGAAGCAGAAAATTTTATGAGTCGTGCCTTAACTCACAATGAATGTTTTTAATTATATTTTTTACTATTTTAAACTTCAATATCTTAAGAGTATGTTCCTAATTATTCAGAGAAGAATTTCCATTAGATATAGGACTGTATGAAAATTTTAAACCATAGTAGCATAAGCAAAATTAAATCATTTGGTGACTGAACTTGTGTTTAAAACGGATTCATTCATTATTCCTTTTAATTGGAGATGAAAGTTGTCTGCATTATAGGAATCAAGTACACTCCTGAAATCTCTGCTCTCAGGAATTCATCTACTACCCTTCCTTTCTTAAACCCTTACCGTGTTGGAAACAAAGAGAGAGGGTAGGTGAAATAACAAGTCTGAAAATAGGATATAAAGGAAAAAATACCCCTATGATGAGAGAAGGATAGGAAAAAAAAAAGGTAAACACTACTAGTCACAGATATTTTTCACTGCAGGGACATAAAAACCCCTAATTGAAAGACAGAACATGAAGGAAGGTTGATGTTGATGAGGAAAAGGTAGTGGCATTGTACCATGTATTTTCTCCTTTCTGAACCATCGCCTTCAACAGATATTTTCAGAAAAGCCATTAAATCAAGGTGAAGTTTTCCAGTTTCTGCAGGAACACAGGGAAATATGTCCCAATAAATGCATAGCCATGATTTATAGAAATTTGCTTCAGGTAGATTTTATTGTTTTCAGAGAAAATTCATATAAAATGCACTGAAAAATAACTGCTTGACATGAACCTGCAATCTGACTTCCACTCAACAACAACAAAAAAGCCCCCCCAAAAAAAAAAAAAAAACAAAAATCAAAACAAACCCAAGAAGTGTTATTTTCTCATAAGCTCCTATAAAGTAAATAAGACATAGTTTTTGAGATCATTAATCATGACAGCTAATCCTTGCCTCCACAAAGATGCTCACCAGCTTCAGGACAGTTTCTTCTGTGCTTGCAGTGCTCCCCAGGGTGTAGAGCTCAGTGGTTTTGTCTACAACCTAGAGACAAGAACAATATCTAGTCACATCTTCAGTCTCCATGAAATCAGGGAAGCCTGTGTTCCTACTGTAATTTCTGTTTTGAAGCATCAGCCCAAGTGTTGCCAGTGAGAGAGGTGTAGAAATGTTTTATTGGCACACAATTCCCACTACTCAAGCACAGTAACCGGGCATGGACAAAGTGGTAACCAACGGGATGGCAGAACTGTGTTGTTCTTGCATTGGCAGAACCGTGTTGTTCTTGCCTGTTTGTCTGCATTTGAAAAATTTTAAGAAGAATAAAAAAATTATATATTTTGGCAGGTTTAAATGAAAGTTTTTCAGGTGCTGAATGAAAAAGTAGAATGTCATCTTGTTACATCTTTGTGACTAAGGAAATTGGACAAAACATTCTTCTAAATATTGTGTTGTGATTTGACATCAAGTATAAAAGAAGAGTTTTGATTTCAAACAATAGAGAAAATTTAAGCAAGCTCAAGCTGAAATGCCTTGCTGTTAATATCTGAAATAACTCAGCTCAAAGTAATTTTAAATTTAGCAGATGGAACTCTTTCTTTAATGGCAAAATCCAACATGATTAATCTTGGATTTAAATGTTATTTAACTCCAAAGTGTTCAAAATGCTGGAGTCAAATATTGTAACCATAGCTAATCTCAAAACAAATGAGAACATTGCAATATGGTTCAAGCCAAAAGAGGGAAGATGAATGTTAAACAACATCTGGGAGCAAAACAGTCTTTTAAAGAAGCAATTTTGCTTAAAGGAGGCTAGTTAGAAAAGATAAACAACTACTTCCTCCTGTAAGAGAACAGCTGAGTTCTATGTGGTACCTGAAGTGTCAAATACTGTAACTGAGGGGCAAGAGGCAAAAATTCTTTCAGAGCCATGATCTAGAGTTAAACATAAAGATTGAAATGAGAATTAATATTTCTTTCAAGTTCTTGAAGTCATTTTAGTGCATCATAGGCTACAGAAAACTACAATGCTTTCTCTAAAAGTGTCTAAAAGCAAAATAAAGGATTGCCAACTACACAATTATTTTTTTTCCTCTCATACAGCCTGGTTGTAAATAGATGTGTTTACTTTTTTTCTGATGGAAGAAGTTATTACTACAAAATACAAAAACCCCTGCTGAAACAGACATATGGCTCAGGAAATTATTATTTTACAGTCAATCATCAAAAATTTTCATTTAAAATTGCAGGCAGACATAAGCAAACACATACCTGCTGAACAGAGGAGCAGGCAGACTTAGACAAATGTGTACATGCCATAATTCTTTCTGAATTTCTTGAGCAAAGTCTGATCTATTCTTATTTGAAGTCCAAGGACTTGTTAGTAATTTGGAAAGTACTGGGTAAGTATCAATTCAAAGGACCCATTATCATTAATTCCAGAATAAGGAGCAAGTCAAAAAGACCAAAAAGCACAATATTTTAGATAAAAACCAAAAGAATTACATTCATATTACTACCTTGCCATTCAGGGATAGAAGACTATTGTCATTAAGATCATGCATGTTGTTGTTATAATTATCATTGGCAGAAACACTCAGGCTGTGCAATTTAATCTTATTTTTTTTACTATACCAGATGAAATGCTGGTGTCACTGTCTAGCTCTTTACTTCTCTCATATCTTGAAAGTATCTTTAGGTATCATGAACACTAAAAGTATTGTTACCAGGAGAAAATGGCATTGAATACAAAAAATTCCTTGTCCTCCCACTACCAAGAAGGAAATTTCCATGGAAAGAAAAGTAGGGAGGTGCTACATAATGAAAAAGGTGACAGAAAGCAAGGAAAGACAAACCAGAGGAAAGATAAGTGGGGGAGAACACATGGAAAAAAACCCCAGGGACTGACTAACAAAACTAGTTTCACTAGATAGCTCTCAGAATTTAAAACAATACTGACTGTGAAGCTCCACTAGATATTACAGACCTGGTAGGCAGCCTCCTTTATCCTGAAACATCATCAATCCTATGGCCAGGACCACTGAAACATCAGTCACAGTGCTCCTTTCCACCACAAAGCACTCCCTACATGCTGCTCCAATATCCCCACTGGATGTTGGACAAAATCCAGTGAATGTCTCAAATTTGGAAAACCATATCTATTCCTTCAAAAGGGATAGAGTTTTGAAAGATTTCTTCCCTTCTAGGAGGGGGTAAAAACTTAGAAACGTGGCTTTTTTTCTTTATAGAAAGAAAGGAAATGTTTGGGAAAAAAGGAATGTTTTGGAAGAACCATAATGAATTTTCTCTTCCTGCTGTCTACCAAAAAGGATCTTGGTAATTTCATAGGAATAAACTTAACCTGAACACAGTTTGAGAGAGAAGCCAAGCTCCCAGATATATATTGCATCCCTTGGCTGGCTGCTTGGAGAGGCAGTGAGGCTGCAGGGTACTCAAAATCTTCATCTCCCAGTAAGACATTCAGAGGAAAAAAAGCTTCTCAGTTTCATTTTCTCTCTTCAGACAAAGTTTTCCTGAGGGGAAAATATTTTCTTTCCTGTAAAATCCTAATTTTCTCATGGAAAAATAGGTTATTTCACAAAAAAAGGCATTTCATTTCAGAGAATCTGCATGATGGAAGAGACCCATATGATTTTATCACCCGATAAAATTGATTTCACAGTAAATTTTTGTAAAATATTTGATAGGAACAGATTATCAGCTCTTGAGAAATCACTCCACTGCCTTTCTATTTAGATCTTCATACTTTATATTTTTAATAAAAATTAACTTCTTCCAAAGGAATAATTCTCAGAAATAAGTTTTCTTTTTTATGTTGAAGTTACTGTTCTTTCCCATCTCTGACACTTCTTGCAATACCCCAGTACTCCAGTTGCTCATCAGGAGTCATTGGGATATTTGAGAAGTCCTCAAACTCATATGGTGAAATGTTCTCAGTGTCTTAAAATGCAGAGATGCTTAGACTGTCCCTTGTGATTCCTGGGAAAGGTTCAAGTGATCAGCTGGGAGGTTCAGTTACTGAGAATACAGAGTCAGTAAAATCTCACATCTCAAGCATGACACAAGAACTGGGAAGGACGAAGTAACTAGAGATTAGATGGGATCTCCCCTCTTCAGAGATTCACACAGTACAACAAGCAGCATAACCACACAAACCCCTTGTGCCCCTCTACATCATGTGGTGAATCATGTTCAAGGTCCTTTTAACTTTAATAACTCTGTATTCTTGCTCCATCTTGCCAAATTGATCCTTTAATCTCCATGTGCCCAACCAAAGGCTTTGTTCTCACACAGCACATCCCTTCCCAAAGCCCAGCTGGAACCTCAGGGGCCCACACTCTTTGTTGAGACCCCTTGGTAGTTTCTGCAGTGATTTACCCAGCACATCCAAGAAATACAAGGTCATAACCATTAACACCTAAAATAAACTTTGTTTCAGTTTTGGTTTGGGCCATTATTATTTCTTCATTCTCTCTTAGGTCTGTTTTTAATTTCATTATATTTTTTAAGAACTGTATTGAAAATGTTCCATAAAATCCATGATACACAAACCATTTCACTTTTCTAGACAAATATGCCTTTAAAGATTCAGTCAGAAAAATATTTGTGATTAGTTGCAAGTAATGCATTATGGGCCATCCCTTTCTGGTTGAAGAACATGAAAATGCAAGATGTCTTTATTTCCTTTGTTCCATAGGAGCTAAACTATGAAATAGGTGGGCCTTTGTCCAGTGCATCATTTCAAAACTCATCTGTTCTGACTTTACCAATTATCCAATGCAGAATAAATGCCAGCAATTCTATGAGAATTTAATTTTGACAAATAACAAAAAAAACCCCAAAACAGATCAAAACCCATAAGAAGTCCACCCTGCACCAAGTTGGCTACATAATTTACTTGGAAACTGTGGTTATCTTGTCTCATGAACACCTCGGGAATGACCACTCTAAACTAGGAAGCTTTGCAAAAGTGCAAATTAGCTTATGAATTAGTCTGAAGCTAAGATCTGGCATCTCTCGTTAATAAGATACTTTATGCATCTGTGATCTTTTGAGAGCATTGTACATGCTATTCCTCATAGAAAATTTCTGTTGTTCCTATAGGAATCAATGAGAATTATGAAAATCTATTCTTTGAAAGGAAAAAGATGAAGAGGAAGCACAATCCTGCCTTGTAAGAATCCTGGCAGAGACATCTGATGAGTTAAAGTCCTGATAGCTAGAAACTGTCAGACCTATAATCATCCTCGAGGTACTTAAAGAGCTTAACTAATAATGCCTTTAAATACCAGCGTAGTACAAACAGTTAGTTGAGTCATAGATCTTTGTATAAATGAGCACTTGGAAAATCTGAACAACTCTTACATGATACATTTTGAAAGCTGAAATGTGCTTTATGGAGGAGACTTCATTCTCTTATGTAAGGGGCATTGCAGGCTCGGCTCAGGTACTGCAGACAGGACCAATTCAGCCTCTTCGAGTCAAAAGAGATTTGCTCACACAGTATGTTCAGGAATGATCCAAAATAGTTACACAATAAAAGGGGTGACCATGAATGTAGATCATCGAAATGTGATGCCAAGTGACTGTTGCTAGCTCTGGGACAATTTATGACTCACTTAACCTGTGGGCCCAGAGGCCTGCAAACTCTCCATGGTGCTGGTTTCTGCATGGCTCAGATCTCCACGTCTTTTTGTAATAGCAGAATAGATGATGTGTATTTGCTCATGCTTGCAGAGGAGCTGCACCCCTATACTTGCTTACATAGTACTTGGGGTAAACATACAGCATTCAACCTTGTATTCAAATACAGAGTTTTCCAGACTTAAGAACCAATGGATGTATAAAGTGTAAATAACACCCAGCAACTGTATTTTGCTTCCTTATAGACCTCACTCCTTTCAAAGTTCTATTGTCCTGTTATTTCAATATTTTTTCTTGCCTTGAAACATCATTTATTTATGGTTATAATTTTTTGAGATACCATGTGTATCTTTCATTTTAATTACAGTTTCAAGGTACTTTTTAACCTACAATTAGCACAGTGTAAAGCTGAAGAACAGTATTGGTTGGACCCAGAATAACCTTGTAATTTTCTCTTTATTCTCAGTATTCAAGCTCTAAGGCTCCAGATTGTTTGATTCCCATTTGGATTTTTAGCCCATCATGAACTTGACACAGTTGCTAAGATACATATCAGTCTGCACCGTGTTGATACAATATTATTTAAACACTTTAAAGGGCAGCCTAACAGCTCTCTGTAAACATAAAACTCCACCATAAACTGTTCTCAGCAGAAACAGGCAGCCTGACACAAAAATTAAATCCAGGGTACTTCAAAGATTACTATGGAAGCATCCATGAGCATCCACCAACCACCAGCAAAGCACTTCACAGTTGTGTGGCCACCCTGATCAAGCCCCACTGTACACACAGGTCCTCTGGCTCAGTGCCCGCAGCAGCCACCCTGCCTGCAGCTTCCTATCCTGTGAGGCTCCTCTCCTGCTGTTGCTGTCACAAGTTTTCAGGGAATTTGATTTGATGTTGATAGCCCAGGCCAGCAGTTGTTTCCAGACCTACCTCAGTAACCTGCCCAAAATCAATCTGACCAGGAGTCCTGCTCATGACTGAAGGCTTTGCTGCACTGCATGCTGTTAAAATAAACAATTAAAAAAAAATAAATTACAAAGAGTGTTACACAGTCACACAGAGAAATACAAGGAGATAATACAGGCCAAACTCACAAGTCCTTTCGTGTAATTGACATTTATATTTCATGGTGCTTTGTTAGCTTGGAAAACAACTGTATGGAAAAAGGTTTAAAGATGATGCTAAGAAGTCTTCCCTGAAATACAAAGAAACCCTTACACAGAGAAAAGACTTGATGACAATATTTTCTCAGTGGTCTTTGCTGCTCAGCCTTAGCCCATGGACTGGGGAGGCGTGTGTGCCCTGATGCCATGGTCACTGTTGACACAATTTCTCTCTGACGGGGGCACACGAGGGAAGTGTCTGACAGTGCCTTGCAACCAACTAATAAACCAGAGCAGCTCACTAACCATAGGACAACAACAATTTAATTTTAAGAGCTGAGTCAAGACCTGATGACTCCCATGACCATTTCCAACTCTCTGAAGTTAGTGACAATACCTTTAGTACAAAACAACCATACCTGGGACCCAAGATGCCAGGATCATGTCTCATGCTGGGTATTAATGGCATTACCCTGGTGCAATCCTCTCCTGCATCGTGTTTGTATTGGCAATAATGGACCAAGTATTCAAAACCAGAAAAAATTATCCCAAAACTGTATATTGTTTTCAGGGTGAAAATATTTGTATCTACAACATACCTTAATGACTTCACAATACTGTAATCTTGAGGACAGTTTCACAAGGGCCAGGCATAAATATGGGTGATGCAGGGTGCTAAAAACACCAGAAAATTCTTTCCCATTTACTCAGTTAATCCCTGTAAGTTTTTTTTTTACTAATTATGCCAAATATCCTTGTGTCAGCCTTAAATTTTAACAGTATCTTTGGCTGTTTTCCTGGTGTTATTTAACTGCATTAATTATGATGCTGGTAAATGTTTGTTTTCTCCCTTCTAGTTTAACTTCCTCCACTAGAGCATATTCAGTCTATTCTTCATTATTTCACATATTTTGGGTCAGGCCACTAATTTTTCAGTGTCATATCTTCTCTTTTCTGTGGTTGTTCAAAATGCTGCATCCCTACCCACTGTACACACTCAGCAGAAGAAGGGAGAATAGAAATTCTTCTCTAGTCCTACTCTCATCCCATGAAATTGTGGCAACTCACTAAATGAGAGGCTCGTGGAGACCCAAGACATCCCAGTAAGCACATTCTAAGATCTGTGTCACACTATTTCATATCTGTAAGTAATATTTTCACCATTTTTAAAAGAAAATAAATGAAAGCACTGTTTTAAGATAGAATCATAAAATTGACTGCATTAAGATCCATGCTTGGATGAATATTGCACTAAACATACCTTTTTCATTTTAAATTCAGAACTGGTAATTGTCCCCACATGTTCTTAGGCCACAGTGACACTCTCTAGTTAGGAGTTATGAGGAGGGCTATAATGTAAGAAAAATCAATAATGTTATTTTAAAATGTTCAGCCATGAAAGAACAATCAACGGATGAAAAGACCAAGAACAATCGATTTCAATGAGCAGTTCATATTGGGTAACAAGGCAGCACAAAGATAGATAAAGATTGAACTGGTAGGAAAGAATATATAAAGCATTAATTAGATACACTAGAGCTTAATGCCCCTCAGAAGAGTTTTTAAAAGAAGGCACTGTCTTCAAGTTTCACATTCCATTACAGAATTACATCTATCAAATAGCACTTGACAAATGTGACACTGAAAACTATTTTCTTTTAAAACAAATACAATTTGTTAAACTAAAGTATGTACTGCTGTCTGGATTCTGTGGGAGCATGTAATGACATTTCTTGTACTCTGTCGAGGAAAGTTACTCACATGTCTAAGTAAAAAAGTGCCAAAATCTATGGCAAAGTAAATTACATCTTCAAATTAGGATTTCAAGCCAGAGATGTCATAACATAGTATGAGACTCTTAATGTGAAGGCCCTGAATGCCAAAAAGGCACATGACCCTTTTTTCTTGTGTTTTTTTTTTTTCATACAAGCACTAAAATCAGGTATCCATGAAGTTTTTAAGGTATACATACATGCACACATGAATATATGTGATATGTCCATACCTTGTCACAGCAAACTAATTTACTCCTTATTTCACAAGTTTACAGGAGAGTGTCAGGAGAATACAAACATATCACAGGACTCCCACCCACAAATCCAGGCCAAAACACCCACAGCAAACTACATAATAGCAGGAATGTGAAAAGCATCTGAAAGGTGCACAATGTAGAAAATGGGACTAGACTGAAAAATGGGGAGAAGAGGTAAGGGACTACTCGAGGCTGAGGTCTCCAAAGTTTTAAAATGTTCTCTGAAATAGGGGACAAATTGTCACTGGTCCCTCATTAAGGCTTTGATTTACCTTTTGACAGTATCAGACAATAACAATCTACCCAAAGATAAATCAAAAGTGCATAAAATATTTTCAGTCCAGAGTAAAACTAAAAGTGTATTTCTCTATGCTGGTGCAGAGGTAAATGCATCATTAATTATTCTTCTTGGTTGTATTATCTAGTGCTCTTCAGTGAAGATCAGTTTGAAGGATAGTGGACACTCTGTCACAAACAAAAATCCAAAGTCAGCTTTTTGTCAAATTTCCTATCAGTTTGTCATGGAAACAGTATAAAACTTCCCTAAAACATGCCTAGAACTAGCAGAACATGTACATTAAGTGCTATATTTCACCACACCAAGGCACTAAACAATCCTTCCCTCCTTTAAACCCACTAACATCACTTGACAGAGCATTCATTTATCTTATGGACAGACAGAGAAGGAGAAACCCGAGTGAAAAGCACTACTTATTCATTCTTTCTCAGAGAGAGAAGGACAGAAAGTGATTTATATGTGGTAGAAATATGTTAACATAAGCAATAGTATCTCTGTGGAAATTAGACAGGCAGTAAGAAAGCTTTCTTATGGAAGTAAAGAAAGCCTGAGCTGAAATTTGCTTTTCTATTGGACTAAAACTTGTCGAAATTTGAAATTTCTTTTGGTACCAAGTTTCAAAATACCATGTGTGTTTGAATCTGACATATTACTTAGTTCGTTTCCAACCCTGTTATTACAAAGGGCTTTCAACACTTCTCTCAGACAGAGATTCAGAGGATTAATTCAGACAGCATACTGCAGATTTGTACTTCTGTCTATGTCTACGAAAATAGACTTAAGTGATGAAACAGAGGGGAGCTTCCTAGGATAAATGAAACACAACAAAACTACAAGGGAAAACACAACTGGTCAAATTCACAGTCCCTGTCAGCCCATAACAGTGAATCCCTGGCACAGCTGTTGCCAAGATTGTTCCAGCATTGACTGTGGTAACTGTGCAGTACCTGTTTCTGCAGGGCTTGCAGCCATTCCCCGGTCACACCTGAGGGCACACACGTGCTCACAGGGGTGTGTGCACTGCCAGGGCTACCCCTGAGCTGCTGTTCAGATAAGATGCCTGGCTGGGCGTTCCCTCAAAGGTCACCACTTCTTTATAATGCTGCAAACCCCAAAGAGTGCTGCCAGGTGCACTAAGTGGGTATTGAGGGGCTCAGGTCAGCTTAAATTATCCTTCCAGGTGTTGATTTTCAATCCTTTGACCCTATGTACAGTACTGCAGGTTTTCTCCTGCTGACTGCTGCTGCACAAGGAGTAGAAGTGTAGTTTTTGTTGAGGCTGATGGCATTGCTTGCAAGCTTGAATACTCTGAATATGTTGGATCCCAGTTAGTTTGGAAATTTGCTCTCTTATTCTGTGGTACCACCAGATTAGATATCTTTTCTGAAATTAAGCCAGATGTTCTGTCACCATGGCCAGGAAGAGATATGGCCAAAGTCTTACCCATGGTGAGCGTGGAAATTTTAACTGACACAGTTCAGAGGATGAAGCAACACCCTCAAGGTAATGCCTGGTCAGGCAAATATGTACCACAGGGAAAAACTCATCCTGTCAGCTTATTCCATATACGACTTGTGTCACGATATCCCACACACAGCCAGGAAAAGAAATAAATAAAGAAAGAAAGTGCTAGTTTCAGACTTCTTGGATGGGCCACATACTTCAGTAGAAATTGTGACAAAATTCTCAAATGTTGAAGGACCTAAAAGCCAGGAAGAAAGTGAAGGCCTCCACCTGCGTGGCCAAGGACACCTCAGCCTCTTTAAACTTGAAAAATAAACACACTAGCCATTCAGTTGTTGTGTTTACAAGAACAGTAAAAAAACCCTGAAGAATCTGGGAAAGAAAAGCTCTTTGGTGGGAGCTGGATTCCACAGGAGTTAATTTGAATTTCCCCAGCCAGCTGGAGCCGAGGGAAAGCTGACTTTCCACTACCCTGCACCTTGTAGAATCATTTACACTTCTCAAGTGGATGTAAAAACACGTTCAGACACTAACAGAACCATTTAACACCCACTTTGCAGAGGTGTTAATGTCTAAACAGAGCATTAAGGTCATAGAGAGCTGACCCAGAGTCATTCAATTAGGAGCGACTGCTGAGGAAGCGCAGGCTCCTCTCCTCCAGGGCAATGACAGCCGGGGGCTTTCCCCTGTTTCCCAAACAGGAGCCTTTCTGCAGGGGCACGCTGCGATGGTTACCAAAAGCTGTTCAGAGGAGGTTACCTTTTGGTGGGTGGGTGTCACACGTGCTGGAGAGCTGCGTCCCCACGACCTCCCACCCCGAGCGGTGCCTTCTGAGCAGACCCGTGGTGCTCTGCCCGCTACCACCCCATAGGGGTTCTGTCCCCATAGGGCACTGCCATGCTGCTGCACTCCACTGGAATGAGAGCACAGAGGGAAGTTAGGGCAGCCAGGACTGGCCCAATATGGAGCTTGTCAACCCAGAGCACACCTGGTGCACCTGAGCAAGAGATGTGACCTGATGAAGTGCTGGTCTCCCCAGCTGGAGAGGTGCAGCTCCCTCAGGGCAGAGCTGGCTTCTGAGGGTGGAGGGCATCAACTGCTAAAGTGGTGGGAAAGCCCCAGAGAGAGCAAGAGCAGTGTGGTCAAGGTGCCATTATGCCATGTTTGGGAAAGGGACTGTGCCTGGAAAGAGCAGAGCAGACCCAACTCCCTGCAGGGCACTGTGCCTGGCCCTGCTGCCTCATGGGCACCCTTGTGCTGGAGACTGAACTTCAGCGTTTCCCACCACGTTCCCAGCCAGTTCTCTTTCCCCAGCCCTCTGTGAAACTTGCTGTGTATACACTGAGAGCAACATTGATAAATGCTACACTCTAAAATAAAATTGATGGTGGTTCCTCCTTCTGCTGTCCTCCTATGTTTTCGTGAGGGTTAGAGAGCACAGAGCCAGCTGAAAACAGGGGAGGTAGAGAACAACATTAACAGGAACAAAGGATGACAGGGGAACTTCTTGTACCTACAAATATATTTCCCAAAGCACATAATGAAAAAAAGAAATGAGACAGAAAGAGAGGACAAAGGAAGATGAAAATATGCCACAGGTGGTGAAAACACTGAAACCGCCACCCACCTCAGTGCCAAAAATCTCAATTAAAAGGTGACAGGTGTGTAACTTTGTTTTGAAGGGAAAAAAATGCCCCATAAGAGATGTTGGCGGGTTTAGAAAATAAATGTCAAATGTGTTCAGCCTTGCCTTTGAGCAGTGTTTCTTTTCAGTTGTCTTTTGTTTTTGTAAATTTTATTTAGTTTCCTGCAGTTCCCTTGCCAGCTCTGTCAGTGCTGGCCATAGATCTGAGAGATGTTGGCCGATCTCCCCTCTAACGGCTGCTCGACTTCCCTGCTGTGCTCAGGGCAGGTTTTACTTGTTCCCAAGCAAGACAGGCCCCTCTGTGCTTTAATTGCTTCGCAGCCACTCTGGCACCAGCTGAGGTCACCCTGAGTGACTGCGGCAGAGAAACAGCAGTAACTCCAGCCAGTGGTATTGTGACGGCTTTTAAAATGCAAAAGGAACAGAGACCCAAGATAGAGTACTGCAGGCACCTTTCCACTTTTAAATAAACTAAGAGCAAATACAAGTGTAAAACTCAACCGTGGCTTTTTATGGTCTTGTCTCCTTTTAATTTAAACCTCTTCTATTTAAGAAACAATGGTATATAGAAAGTGTTCCTGCAGTGGCAGAGAAAGAGAATATACCCATTTTGACTAGGGAAAAATCTGGATTTGCCCCAGATTTATGCTCCCTGCTGCATTTGGCAATCCTCCCCTTTCATTCTCTGTTCAGGTGGTGCTGTCTCCAGCGGTGGTCAGGCATGGCATGCGGACTGAGATGGATGTTGGAAGTCAACCTGGAAAGTCTTTAGAAATGAGCTAGGACACAGGACTTCATGAACTATCCCACTGAAGAGCCATCAATGCAACAACCTGACAGAACCTCTGTCTGGAAAAATCCTTGTAAAAGAGTGTTCTGTTCATTTCTAGCCACCCCTGTAGGATTTCCATGTGAAACATGGAGCCTGGGAGAAAAGGCTGAAGTTTGCTTTAGAGGATGAGTCACTCTGATCATCCATGCCAGGGGTTGGGGAGAGGAAAAGGAGCATGAAGAGGTAGCAAAGTTCTTCCGCCGTTATATGGGCCCTGGCAGTGGAGTCACTGCTGAGGAGAGAGAGGCTGTGCCCCAGGGAAAGCAGGTCACTCCTGGGGCAGAGAAGCACTTGGAAAGCACTTCCTGGATCATTGGCAACCTATCTCAGAACCAGCTCCTGCTGAAGAGAGCCAAAAGATTCCCGCTGGTGCACTTCTGCATACAGGTCTATACAAACATGGATAGTACCTTTTTCGTATATTAAAGGCCACTTTTTTTCACAAAGGGAGAAAAATTTCATCTCAGTGCCACAAATTACTGTTTCTTACTGGGTTCTTTATTAACTACTTGCTTACTTGCTCTTGGAAACCTTTTTAAATTACAAAATGTCTTCTTCAAAATATTAGGGGGAATGCCTTCTTAAAAAAGTTGTGGAGTTCCTCTGCAAGAGAGTTCCCCTGCAAAGTTGTGAAGTTCCTCTACATCCCAATGGATGTAAATATTCAGTTTGGAAATAGGAAGATTATGCTTACTTTTAAGTAGATATTTTAGAGCTTCATAGAGAGTGTGATGAGTCCCTCTCCCATTTGTGGATATTCTTCAAATGGAGATCTTTGAAGGGGGAGTCTTTCAAGTGAGCATCTTCCACCCAAACTGTGAAAAGTACTTAGGGAAAAATTTGTCTGCTCTTCAGAGAAATCTTATCCTAAGGATTAAGTTGAGGATGGCACTCATGGCATTAGATGCAAGCAGGCATGACTTGCAAATACTAACCTATTACAGTAATTAATTCATTTCCTCCAACAAATGGTGCGATTAAAAATGTGCCTAGGGAATGCTATAAATATACATCTATGACTTGACTTTTCTTCCAGGAATCTCTGGCTAATCCCCAGTGAATAACCTGTCTCTTAAACCATCAAAAGAAAATGAACAGCCAAATATTTTAAACTATTGCTTTTTATTATAATTACACTGGAGCACAAATAAATAAGCACTAAATTATTGTAAAATATTGTCAATGCACTAAAGAAAGCAGAATTGATCTTCAAACAACATCTTATTACTTCAGAAGTATCAAAGTACATTTAATTACATCTTACCTAAAAAAATCAAGTACAAAAATGAAAAGAAAATTAATATGTATTTATACTGTGTATATAGAAACGGCTAATAATATATGATTACAGTTAGCCTCTAGCTACTCCTTATTCCTACACAATCTCAGGCACATACCTGACAATTTCTAATGAAATATAAAAAAAAGCAACATGACATTCAATTTCAAGATATTGGTAAATGTATTACATCGGAATGAACACAGAATGATTTCATTTTATTTAAAAACCCTGTCATTTAAAAACATAGTGCCATTGTCCACTTAAAAATAAACAACCCAAACAAAAAAAAACCCCATACTATTTTATACCATTTGCTTTAATTTGTCAAAAGGAGCGATAAAGTAGACATACATTGGCTAATATACGTAAACACATTTTTAGTGCAAGAATAACAAGACCTGTGACTTTACTGTGCTTTCTTGAAATCACAGTGCACTTTACACAAATTGCTACACTATAATGTTTACCTTCAGGAGTTTAAAGCAAAATAAGTGCATACCAAACAATTTCATATATACAGTCTTCATAAGTGTGTGTATATATGTGATCTGTATGTATATACAGATTGCATATTTATACAGACTACAGCTTTAATGACCGTGTGTAACTAAGCACTGTCATTCACCCTGTGACGCAGAAGCTGCTGAGACAAGAGGTGCTGTAGGGAATGTTTAACAGCGTTGTGATGGCAGCTGTCGGCAGCACGATGTGCCTTTTACTCGAGGGATGGGGTGGGCCAGCAGTCAGGGGACAGGTCAGTGGCCTATGTCCTGTCCTGGCTCTGTCCATGACCTTCAGAAACTACTCCACCCAAGCCTCACTTCCTGCCTCTGTAAAACGGTTCTCGCAAGTGTGAGGTTTACTTCACATTTCTAAAGTGCTTTGAAGGTAAGTGCTAAGTTATATTTTACCTCATCATGTTGTCGCGCTTTGAAACAAAAAGCCATTGTTTCCATGGGATACAATGGAGGTCTGGAAGCACATGGGCAGTTATTTAGGAAGGACAACACAAACAGTGTTGAGCAATAAAAGCAAAACAAGGAGTGGTTTGTGGTGGGCTAAGTGTACAAGCAAGTCTGCTTAGGACAAGAATGCTTCAATTCCCTGATCATTATTCCTATTACATATTGATATGAAAAGGACACGATATGAACAAACACTGTCAAACACGTAACTGTTCACATTAACATCTGCCTTCCCCCAAAGGGCCGGGCGCTGCAGCCCACGGGTCTGGACTGTGACACTGCTTCAGCAGTGGGGTTTCAAAGGAACTGCTCCGGGAAGAGACCAGTGTGGAGAAGGACTATCAAGATTGACTGAACGCCAGCTTTCATTTTGTCACCAGAGACCCTGTGCAGTTGGGGGAAAGGGCTGAGCTAAGTATTTCACACATGGTTATGGAAAATTCTTCTCTTGCCACATTACAAGGAAGGCAAAGCATAAACACTTTCTGGATAATGAACCTGTTATCTCAACAGATTTCTCATGACCAACAAGTTGTCTTCTTTCCAGCAGATTCTGGAACATTGTGAGATCTCTGGAGTTTTTCTTCTGCCATTTTCTTTCTTTAAAAAAAAGAGAATAAGCAGAATATACAGTTGGTGTCTTTTGGATGTAACATGTATCCAAAGATTCCTTCACAGCCTCTGTGGTTTTTTCATGTCTTCTGTCATTTCAGCTGTGAAGGGCTCTTTAAATCCGCATTTCAATTGTGTACCCATTCCAGCCACTGTATATTCCTAACACACCCATATTTAATGTATGCAGGTATATACGTATGCACACATCTATGCGTATATAGAGATACATGCATATATACATATATATGTGTGTACACATATGCATATATACATATACAATAATGCTAATATACATACACACATATAAACACACACTTTATCTTTTACAGAAATCTCAGTTTGGACATCAAAATATACATTAGTTAATTAGTTATAAAATATTTAAAAACTTTATTTCAGAGGCTGAAAAGAAACTACTACTGATAAAGCATTACTCAAACTCAAACTTTAGCAATATAGATTACAAAAACCTTCTAAAATTTGTTATTTTTGGTTTTTTTTGATCAGCAATTACAGCTGTGGCAATGCTGTCAATATAATTTCAAAGAAAAGCCAATATAACAAGAAGTTTCAAACAACACACCTTTTCTTCTCGGCAAATATAATATTAAAATGATTGTTTTAAAGAGGGACATTTGTGCTACCAAACTTCAGACACATAGATAGAAATTTAAATATACAAAATATATGCCATAGATCTTTTCTTTCCCTTACTCCACAGAAGTACAAGGTTCCCTTGTTCTCAACAGATCATTTTGGAAGATATTTCATCGCATGGATTTCACCCTCATAATCAGTATAAGCCATCTCTTTCTCCCGTTAAAACCAGGAGGTCATAATTCTTTGGTCATGACATAATATTCTGTTAAAATGGGTGTAATATAATACAGGATTGCAAGCCAATTACAGAAGCAGCCAGGAAGAAGAAGCGGCATAGCCGGGAGAACACGTTACGTGGGCCTCTGCTTCAAAACCGCATGAAATCAAGAGGGATTTCCCTACTGGCTTTCAAGGGGCCTGAATTCCAGCCTTTATAAACAACACAAGGAAATCTGACACAGCGTAAGTAAGGATGTGTTGCTGGATTTAAAAACAATAAAAATGTAAACAGGTTTTTGTCGCCTTTATTTTTCTGGACCAAAGACAAATGTGGACAGGAGTGGTGGCTGCGGTGGCACTGCCTTAACCTGCTGAGCGACCGGGTCTGTCCGTCACGGGCTGTACAATGCTTAGTCACAGTGAACCATGGTCTCTGCTAATCAACTGAATGCAATGAAGGAAGAGTTTTGTTGCAGGCTTTGCTGCAGAAAATTTAGATTCTTGGCCAAATAATTTTAGCAACTGATTCATATGAAACCAAGGGCAATTTATCTGATTAACGTTATGGGGAAAACAGATGCAGAACAATTAATATTTTAAATGCAACTTGGGCATCCACATTAAGCACTTCGGCTTGCAGTTTCACTGTTTCCCACCAGAACTCTCTCCTTTGTCCATCCTCCCCCACCCCCCCCAAAGCTAAGGACATCTAACAAGTACAACTCTAGTTATCTTCTACAGCCCTAGCACCATGTTTTTTTGTACATTGTACTCTTCAACAAAATGTACAACCACATGCTTTTGTACAGAGGCCACATCTAGGCAGGTCAGAGAAATAAAATGGTGGCAGCGGGGGTGAACAGTAGAAGAAAACATAGAAAATAGGTAATAAAACAGTATAACAGTAACATTATATAGTAAAATTCTTCATAAATTTTTGAATTTTATATATATATATATATTTAAACAGTGTATTAGTTTGGATGTTTTCAATATATTGGCGAAATATTTACATTTTGATATCTTCCGGATCCAAAAAAATCCTGGATAAATATGTATGTCTTAATCCAGTCAGAAACGTAAATCTCTCTCTTGATTGACAGGTGAGCACTGTATGGGTGTGGTTTTTTTTCCTAGGAAGTTCACCACCTGCAGATAAGTCTTAGGTTAGAGCCTTTGCCTTATTAAGAAAGCAGGCTACCTGTGCTCGGTGCAACACAGTGGAGAAGGTATCCTCCACAGGCCTGTCAAATGGCAGTGTCCCAGAACACAGTTTGTTGTTTGGAATAAGGAGGAGGGCTGTATTTCTTGGTCCCAGTATTCTTTTTCCAACTCGGCAAAATAGGCATGCTGTCCTGTTTGCAGAGTCCTTTCTCTGATTTCTGTCGAGCTTTTATTTCTTTGCAGAGGCAACGTTTTTTTTCGATCATATCCAGCATCGTATGGTCCCCTTGCAACCACTGCATACACGTGACCTATTGGAGAGGGGTAGAGGGAGAAAGAAAAGAAGGAAAAAAAAGAGGAAAAAAGCACACAAATAATTATTTTGGTCATAGATTAAATATGTTGTTTCTTTGCAAGGTCAACTTACTCTTATTTGAAACTCTAATTTGTTTGATGAATAAAAAAATCTCTATGCCAACAACAGATTCAAAGCTAGTCTTTACTTCTAACTACTTCTTTAAGAAAAATGGTAATAAAAGGTCCCTGTTTTAACTTCTCCAGAGCACTGAAAGCTAATAAAGATAAATGTTTTTGGCTAACTAGCACTGGTTGGATTTTAAGTGATGGAATAGATCTTAAAAAGGAACATGGATCTTAACAACATCCTTAAGTTTTGGAAATAAAAAATTCTATACATTGAAACCTATGTTTTATATTGCTTTCCAAATCCAATCTGTCATATTAAAAGCAGGGTGTTAACACTTCTGAGTATCAAGCTAAATATAACTCTGTTTAATTTTGTTAAAATGATTTAATGAACTCCATGTGAATTATATGGATTAACCTATCCTACCCTATGATGATATTTCATTAACTGAAAGGCACTAAGACTTTAGAAACTCCATGTTTTCATGCATGTAGAATGTCTGAAAATGTGATCTTGATCAAAAAATTGAGGTTAGCATGTGTTTATCTGTAAGTACATGTCACAGCCCCTCTGAAACCAAGAACATGGCTTAATTGGAGTTCAGTGGGTTGTTCACAATTGAAAATGTGTCTGCCTTCAAAGGCTTTTGATTGGAATTGAAATCGTTAATAGTAAACTATCCTGAAAGGGCTAATTGGTTTTGGATATCACACTGTATACCTGCAAATCAGAAAACTTCCTCTCACCGTTTTCTTTGCAAATTTAAGGGGATGTCTTGAGTCTCCCGACATGTATTTCCCACACTAGTCATGAATTAAGGATTTGTAAGTGTAAGCACACCACACATTCACAGGGGCTGTCCAAGTACATCTCTGCTCTTGTCATGAAAATGCACATGTACAGTAATACTTTGGCAGCATTTTATGATTCATGAAGGAAATGTATCTTTATTATTAAAGGTATTTGAGTACATTTAATTGTTCATATGCCTTTAGTTCACAAGTCTTAGAATGCTAACTGTGGGCATTCACCATGTTCCTAGAACTGGGGACTGGTTTGCTTAGAAGCCACTGTAGAAACTTCTATTGCTTTGAGTAGTTTTTGTGGTCAGTTTGAAGCATAGTCAGCATTTAATGATAAATAGATAAAGAAAATGTTCAGATTCATACCAGCAAACAAACCAAAAGAAACAAATGTGAGCAAGCCTACCAGAAAAATTAATAATAAATTACGTACTCAAACAGAAAAATAAATAGAATACAGAAATGTGTGTATTTTTTGGTTAAAAAAAGATAAGGAACAAAACAGGATAAAATAATTTTAGATAGAATTCTCTTTCTTTATAGTAACACAAAACCATGCTTACCTTATACACCAGATAGTACTCTGAGTAGAATAAGTTTAAACCACAACATGAATCTTGATATTGAATATTCTTATGAATTTTGAATTACACAGGCAACTTATCTGCAACATGTCCTCCTGAGTGGCCAAGCCATTCTTTGGGAAGTCTGCTATGCCTGCTTTATTAATTGAATACTTATCTTTCGTTTCAGGAGTGATCTAATGTTTACTGTGGTACAGGCACGTGTGAGGCACATCGTCTGCCACGACCATGAGACTTTGTCTCTTTGGGTGCCCAGGCTTGGTCCAAAACTCACTGACTGAACTGGAGATTCTGCCCTCCCCACCCTGGGCTCAACTCCACAGATGTCTGGATGAGGCTCTACCTGACACAGATTTCCTGCCCCTCTGCTTGTCAGTGATGAGTCAGTACTTACGCAGCAGTGTCTTCAGTGTGGCTGGGTCCTCCTACGCGGGGAAGGACAGGGACACAGTCTGCACACAATTCATTACCCAAAATATTCACCAGCACACCAGCTTCTGTGCTGGACTTGACGACAACAGCGCTTGAGTACGGCTTTCCTCTTCTAGGCATTGGGAAATACCTTCTCTTTTATAGCCCATCAGGCAAGCAAACAGAGCATGTGCCAATGCCAACCCCTTATGGAACGCGGTGTGCTCCCGTCACCATGCACCACACACAGCACACACAACAGTCACCGTGAGGGTGTCACATCCACACTGCCCCCACACCCACCACTGTACCACACGCAGTGTACTGCCAACACGGTGTCTTTTGGTAGCTGACCTCCTTCACGGGATTCAAAGGGACTAAAGCAGCATTTTGCCATGCTAATTTCTAAAATACCAGTTGCAACTTCCCAAAGACAGAGATGGTGTTGTAGAATGTATCAGTTACACGGCAACTCTGCCACCCCGTGCAAAACCGCCCCTAAAATAAACCTAAGAATAGGCAGCTTCAAAATCGTTTTTTATACCGGCCACTGTATTTTGTTACAGTTAGTGAATCATATATTATGGAGAATTTGAGGTTTTCCACTTTCCCAGACACAGATTTTCAAGTCTAGTTGTGATTTTTTGAATGCTATTTTTGTTCAATGTCAAAGTCCTTTGCACTAGCGTTTTCTTAGGTGTACTGTCCACATGGCACAGTCCTCTCCTGTACCTGCATTCAGGTAACTGTGTGTGCAGGAAAAATGTGCAGAGCTGGTACATGCAAAGTCATTTGCTAAAACAGACCAAGTGAACATATATGATGTGGGAAGGTTTGGGGAAAAAAGTTTGAATGTGAGAACAAATATGAAAGGGTTTTATTTGATAGTTTTGTCCAGTGTTTAAGTGCAGCAAATTAAAAATGTTTGGAACAGGGTGCATGGCCTCCTAAAGCTGCAGAAAAGACCTAAGAGGAAATCCTCAGCTTGTAGATCAATGAACTACAGATATGACAATAACCGTGTTGATGATACAAAGTCCCAGATGGTTAACTAAATTTTCAGGGTGTCCTAAACAAATAACAGGTGCTGAGGCTCACAAGCCAGGACTCAACCCAGCTGATTAATCACAGAAAAAGCCCTTGACGACTTCAGTAGGGCTACCAAGGTGTGTAAAGCTAATGCGTTTAACACTGCAGACTTAGGCCTAATCCTTTCTGTGACTAAACTGATGGCACTCACACTCAGTTACAGCACTAATTTTTTTTGTATCCTCCCTCCTTTCTGGCTTCAGCTTGTTCCTCTGGTCATGCACCAGGTTGTTAATATCCCTGCTAAATCATAACAAGGAATTTTTTCAGTGAGGCACATAAAATAATGATGTTACAAGATAATTTATGGAAAAAAGTTGAGCATTCAAAACACTTCACAGCTATACAGCTCTCCTGGGAAAGATCTCATAGTTCTTGAGGAATGGTACACATACTGCAGCATGTCAGAGCTTGGCTGCAGACGTGGATGTAGGCAGACAGGCAAAAAATGCATCAGCACTGGAGGTAAGAGCCAACAAGACACAGCACAGGAGAGACAAAGTTGGTTTTGACCTAAGAATCTTGGCCCAAAGCCTGTTCTTACTGAAGAGGAAAGAAAGAACCAGCACCTATGTTAGGACTGTAAGGAGGGACCTTCTGGAGACTCCAGGATGTGTATCAGGTACTACGTCACTTTTTGTTTTGAAGGAATTTTTGCTCATTAGATTATCCAGGGTCTAAGAAACTTTTTTCTTTCTTTTATTTTAAATCAGACAGAGCAAGAGAGTGAAGGAAAACACCAGGCAAAAGCCCAGAAGTTTGGACATTCATCATGGAGGGGTTGGAAGTAGGCTCAAATCCTCGATGCTAAGCAGGCAGTAAAAGCTATGTGACAACTTGGTGTAGGAAGCACGCAGGAACATAGAGTGGTTGGATAAATTCACTCACCTGAACATGACTGAGTGCAAGATTAAATGAGGATGTCTGACAAGTTCCTGGTAACCACACTAGACCTTTGATTAGTCATCAGTCTCCAGTCCTCCTTTAAAAATCTTCTTAAAAGCAAAGGCTTATGCCAAACTTGAACATCAATGACAAAAAGTAAGAAATGTCTTCCACTACACGAAACTGAATTCTTCTATTCTGTGTTAATCACCTGCATTGTTGAAGGCTTTAGGAGAAACCAGTCTATGTTGCGACCTTACTTTTACTATTTGCCTTCAGTTTTCTAATACTTTTATTCTGAAAACATTGGAAATAAATTTTATTAAGATCTGTTATGTACTCTTGGGTTCTATGTTGGCAGTGCCACGGAACAAGAAGTAATATTATAAACCCATCTTCAACTAAGAAAAAACAACATCTTTACAAATCCCCAAAAAAATGTAAAATCTTCTGCCTAAGAAAATCTTTCAAAGTATAAAAAGACCACTTCTGGCGAGTGTTTTAATGCTTTATGAAGATCAGAGAAAAAAACCAAAGTAATTCCCTTCTCCGCAAAGTGAAAATGGTATATTTTTGTGTGTAGGTGACTCCATTAGTAGTGGGCCTGACTTCATATCTCATATGATTGAAATTTTGTATTATTCCAGAAGAATAATTAGCAGTCCTGATGGTTTACAAATGCATGTATTGCTTAAATTAGATTGCCCTGAGCTAGACCACAAAACTGTCTTGGAGCAGAGGTTTCATGGGCAGAACACGTCCAGTTCATTTGCTCTTAGAGGCCAAGACTTGAAGCCAGAGGTCAGTACATGCTGTAGCTCTCTGCCACATCAAAATTTACTGAGAAAAGCACATAATCCCAGGGAAAAATCAGAACAGGCTTTGGGGAACAGACAATGACTCACACTGCCAGGAACTCCCCTGTGTCAGAGCAGAGTATTTCTGTTTTCAATTGCCCTGGCACGGGCTCTGCCCTGGCCCTGGGCAGCCCCACCACCGACCGCAGAACGATGCCGGCACAGCTCCAGCCCGCGCTGTGCCGTGGCAGCCTGCACCAGCAGACCCACAAAAGTGCTCAAAACATGGGTGCTTAAAGCAAGAAGGAGAAATGTAAATGAACATAGTTCTTAAATGAGCAGGATAGTTTGGTTTGGCAGGGAGAGTCATAGTTACAGACAGAAAAAGACAGAAGAAAATATCATCCAATAATACAGTTAAGCAGCCACTGATGGACGCAACTTTTCCCACTAGTTAGCTGTGGTCACCAGGTGGAGGAAGCATCTTGTATCTTTTTCTGGGTGACTATTCACAGTATAAGATCAGACTTTCTGGCCCTTCAGGAACTGGGCTATCACCATAAGGAGCAGCAGGCAAAGTGCATTGGTACAGTGCACAAGCAGGTCTGTGTAAATTCCTGAGTACATGGATGCTACTGAAAAAATATGGTGATACCTGTAAGTTACATATAAACCAAATAACCCCATGTAGCACAGCATCTCCACATGAAAAACAGGAGGGCTGTGAAAAGAAAAATCTATGAGCAGGACTGAAAATACAGCGTGAAACATCCTGAGCACCAGGCCTGGGACTCTCTTTCTTAGCTGTGAAAAATTTTATTTGCTTATGTGTGACATAAATAGCTACATAAATACATGGATAGATAATGCTCTCTCTTAGTAAAAAGATGTTATGTGCTACATGAGTCCCACTCATATCCTCTTGTCTCAAACCAAGCCCTGTGCAACTTTAGCCCTGCAAACCAGGCAGGTAGGAGACAAGAGAAGAGCAAGTGCTGGGAGCAATTCTGCTCCTCTAAAGTCAGGCCACCAGGGTGAAGTGCAAAGAGGACAAAGTCATGCTAATTCCCAGTGCTAAGAGGTGTTTCACGAAACCTGTCGTTGAAAGGTGCACTGTAATTTTTCACACAAGTGCCTGTGAAAACATGTGCTGCTAAAAATGCTATGTGGCAGAAGAAATACTTGAAATATTGTATGCAGGTCCAATACTACTCACTAAGTTAGAAATGTTGTCAATTTTCATTCATTTTGGGGAAAATGTTTTTATCATTTGAAGTGGCCACATGATATTTCATGCTCTGGGGCTTCTTTTGTGGTGTATGAACTTCTAATGACCTAAAAAAATATCTTCCACTATAGCTTACATGAGGACTTTAGACAACACCATATCCCCTTCAGCTGTTTCTCCTCGTGACATCTTGGCTGTTAAGTTCTTGGCTTGCCTGGTTTTAATGCTCTTGGTTTGTTTGAGGTGAAATCGGAAGCTCTGGGCAATAAGGAAGCCCCATAATTCAGTTGTGTTTCCATAATTTTTTCCTAGTATGCAGGTTACCACTTACTGTGCTGAAATTCCAGAGATTATGGGGCTGAGGAAGATGCTGTTCACTTCTGGCCCTCATGAGCATCTCCCCCTCCTGTTGGGTGGGCACAAGGGCTGACTCTTGAAGAATGGGAAAAACTACATCACACATATGTGATCATGGGTGTCACATACAAACACCCTTCTCATTGTCACAACTGCATATCACAGACAAAATTAAAGCCCAACAGCTGATGTAAGGCTAAAACAAAGTGATCTTAAACTAACACAAAATACAATGAAATAAAAAATAGCAGCAACACTTGGAGGAGATTATTAGAAATGTCTCCTGGATGTGTAAACAAAGCGGTCTTTAACAGTGCAATCTGTGTGCAGTGCTACACATCATTCAGCAGAGCCAAGCATGCTGGTTTGTTTTGGCAGGCTACAGCAAGAGAAGAAGAAAGGCTTTCTGAAAGCCACTTACCATCCTCGGGGAGGAAAAGGTACTCCCTCCCTCATGCCTGTTCTGAGACAGGAGTTTCCAAACTCTCTTTCCCACTGAAACTCTTGACGGCACTTTCTGTGGTGCAGATGGTTCCCAGCCCCCTGGCTGGGTAAGGTATTTCCACTGGGAGGGTGTGAAATCCCACTCCTAGAAGGCAGTCGTGTGCCACGGGTGCAAGCGGTGGAGGGCTATGTTAAGTAGCAACAGTTCATGGTCTGCTATCTGATACTCTGAGCTTGACGTGGAGGTCCTCTTAGCACATGTTCGCAAAAGGGGAGTTGTCCAAAGCAGGAAGGAGTTCAGCCAGAATCAGGTTTCAGAAAATCTGAGCAGCAAGATCCTCACCCACTTGAAGCCAACAGGAATGTACCAGCTGACTTCATGGGTCCAAGAATTTGACTACAGTTTGTTCAAATGAACAGTAAAAATAACCTCAATAAAAATGATTTTAGAAGACTTCAGGAGAGGGTGCTTGGAAAATTATGTTGGACAAGTTTCTTTTGCTAATCATGAGCTATAACCATTGCACTGCTGTTGAAGGTTGTTACTTCCAGTGGCTGCAAAAGTCAGTGAGTCAGGGTAGAACTACAAGCTAAAGCTGCAGTCATTTCTCTCTCTCTCTGACAGAGTTATTCTGGAGTAATACTGACATGAAAGACAGCATAATTTGGCCCAAGATAGTTGTTCATATAGCTTGGTACTGCTAACCCATTCTCCTGTTACTGTCAAATTCAAAACAACAATTGATTATTAATACAAAGCTTATTAAAAGTAACACTATGTTCAGGAACACATGGGATGTGCAAGGTGAGCTGTGAACACAGACACTCTCCATGCAAATGGGAGTGCATGGTAACGCTCCCTGGGGACAGTGGACGATGTAACTACAAATTCTTCCCTACAAGTGCCTCAAGTGTTTTCTAGAAGGTTTCCCATGAAGCCAGCAACCAGATCAGAATGATCCTGTGCATTTACATACTTGCATCACAAGCACAAATGCACACACAAGGCGTTAAGTACTGCACAAACTGCCCTTTCTGACCTTTCACAAATTTTTCTTTTTAAGGGACACAAGTAAGATCTCTATTTTCCCTCATGGGAAAGCATGTCCCCAGAACATTAGTCTTAATTTTGACAAAATGGGTGGAAAGAGCACTCTGTAATCTTACCCTGTATGTTTAGCATTAAAAGAATTCACTGACACGTTTCTTTTCAACTTATGAAACAGCATACACAGCACATTTTAGGGCTATTGTAACTTCCAAATTGCTGTGTTTAATGTTTTGATTTACATTACTCTGGATTTGTAAACTTCAGGAAACACATTTTATTTCAAATGATACTACTGGAGAAAAAAATGAAAAGGGTCCCTGTAAAAACTATAAAACTAGAGTCCCTATAAGAACTACACTATCACTTAATATAATTACATGATACAATATCATAGAAAATTCTGAACACCTTTTTTCAAACACAGAACTAAAAGATCTGACTATATAGTCTTGCACTCTAAGGCCTGGCTAATCCACCACTTAAAAATTACTAACAAGAATCTTTGGAACTCCAGGAATTCCCAAAGATTCAAGATTATGAGCAATTAATACTTATCCTAAAATTTAATTAGCAAATGACTAGTAAACCTTCAGCATCTCTGATTCCAGACCTCCAGTTTCATGATTCATTGCTTCCAATTACTAAATGTCACAGCTACTTTATACACAACCAGCCTTGCACATACTCCTGTGCCTTGAGTTTTCCGGTAACCCTCGGATTATTGCTGAGGCTACCAATAAAGCACTGTTCTGCTTTCCATTTTTATGCTGGCAATCAGTCTAGATATATATCTTCCTGACCTTGCATTACTATCTTATTTGGAAACATGTATTCTTTTCATCTAAGCCTTTTTTTTACACACCAAAAAACTGCTTGAAATGTACTGCTTTATCACTGTTAACACATTCTGGAAATGCTAGTACATTCAAAATAACAGCCTGTAAAGTAACTGATATTGGAGATACTGTGTAAAATCATCTCATGCATCCCAATTATGCAGTCAATCATCACAAAGTGCATTCCTATTGAGATCACTCATGAAAAATCAAAGCTTCATCTATGCCTTTGCTAAGCAATAAATGTAGAACTCAAGTAACCCACCATTATACATCCTGTCGTTCACTGTAAAATAGAAAGGAAAATTCAGTATTGTGTTAGGTGAGTCACAGGAGGGTCAAAGTATAGATACTTTGCTAGAGTTCAGTGATAAAGGGATCTCCTGTGTACCACATCTTGCAGTGCAGCACCTTCAGTGTAACACTCTCATGTCCCAGATTTCCTTGGAAGGTAATTAACCTTGTCTCTCCAGCATTTCCTCTTGCTGGAGGTCGCTAGTTAAGGCATGTGTGCTTAAATGCTCCTGAACCAGACTTCAAACAGCAGGATGGTTTGAGCAGTGACCTCAGTGACCACTGCAGCTGGTCCTGCCTATGGCTGAGTGACCATGTCCACAGCACAACTCACCTGTAATTAGGGTTTCTTACTTTCAATCATGACAACTTTGGCAAACTGCTAGATTCCAAATCTCATACAGAGGTGAACAGCCCATCCCCCTTCACACTGAGAGGTGGCATGGAGAAGTGAGAGCTGCTGGTGGGTAAGATCCTTTCCTCCTCTGGATCCAACCTCTGCAGATTGCAGAAGCTCTCATGTACAAGTGAGCTGAAGGGAGCATTCTTTAGATACTCCTTCTACCAAGAAGGGTCAAAAAATTCAATGTGGAAGAGTGAAAATGAGTGGAAACAGACCATGACTTTGTAAGAACTAAGAAATACAAGAAAGTGGACATTGAGGTCAATCCTAAAGTTACAAATATGGGACATGTGGTGACACCACAAATTCTATTAGTTTCCCTGTTACATTGGACCTCATTTTTCCAAGCTAAAACACACAGAAGAGCTTCAGCACAATTCCTACCGAAGTCAGTACTGGAATACAAGATTTAACTAACTTTTATTCCTGGGACAGATGAAGAACTTCAGCACACGAGTTTACCAGCAAAGCTCCTAAGTCTATATATTTCTCTAGCATTTTCAAGAAAATGGTCAAGAGATCAATTTTAAAATAAAAGAAATATAAAATTAGCAAAATAATATATGGAGGCAAAATGCCTCAGCACTCCATGTTACTTTACTTTGAAGTTTCATTACTTAAAGTTGTTTTACAGATGAGAAATTTTGAAATATGCTCTTCCATTTCTCCTTTTTGGATAGTGAAATTGAGTCAATAACTTTCTTAGACTAAATGCCATTTCTCAAAAATTGTGCTTGATTGTATGGAGGGAAAAAAGTTTGGGAAAACATGACTAAAACCAACACTGAATGCACAGAGATGATCTTAATTCTTGTAGGGGGTTGCATCTTCCTTTTAAAAATGCATAAAAACATTATTAAAAGACAGAGATTTCCATTAATGATTAATTTCTAACTCCAGTTTGAAATTCAGTTAATTAACAGCTGCTAGCGTTAAAAACTGTACTGAGAGTTTCTAAAGAATCCAAGGATGTAAGAGCTTGCTTCAGTATGAGGTACCACACCTGATGTTACCTCACAGCAAGATCATGCAATTTCATTTATATCAGGAATGGTTAAAAAATATAGTACCTAAATCTAATATTGACATGATATCCTGATACACAAAATAGCTGAGATACAGGCAAGAGACTCAGACTGGCATCTGCATGCTTTAGAAAATGGGATTCAATGGGTGAAGAGATTGACAAACTGTCAACCAGCAAAAAAATGCTGCTTTTCTCTAATTATATTTGTGTTTTAAATTTGGGTGCAGAAATCAAACAAGAGCCATGATCCCAACAATGTTAATTTTAAAAATGCATATTGCTGCTGTCTTTTCTCATTTTTATTCTTTACCATTGTGAATTATACAACTCTGATTAGAACCCCTAGATAGCAAAGGTGCTTTTCCAGACTGTGAAAAAAGAGATGGGCCAAGCGAATCCAGGAGTTCATTAATTGCCACTGATTTGCAAAGACTTAAGATCAGGCCACTGGCCCATAAACTCTGAGTTCTATTAGTGGGATATGTCCTTTCTCCATCCTATGTTTTGTTGAGGAAAAGCATTCCAGTTACAGCTTATGAATGAAATTGGAATTTGCTGTTGACCTGAGTGAAGTCAGAATTTAACCCCGTAACTTTAAATTAAAAAATTTAAAGAATTTTCTATTTTTCTATTATTCAATTTTAGTTGGGGTGAAGGCTCTTCCTAACAGTGTCTCTGTCATCCTACAAGTTTCTCAGTATTTCCTGTATAAAGATCTGTCTTCTGGGATTTTTCTGAGTAGCTGCTGCCACTCTGCTGCAGTAACTTACTCCACACTTGAGACTGACCCAGCTGAGCAATCTAGTACAATGATAAAATTAACTGTAAAGGGAGCAAATTTATCACTCCTAGGTCTCACAGAGAAATACAGATGATGATCATTTAAGCTCCAATTCAATGAATAACTTAAACACACGCTCAACTGCAAAATATGTATCAGTCATCCCCTTGACTTACAGAGATATTTTGCTATTTAAGATAAGCCAGTGCTTTGCTGCCTCACCGCCAGACAACTGAGCCTACATACAGCTCTGTGGTGATTAATTTTACAAAGGGCTAATAAATGATTGTTTTAATAAATGCCTAATCAATTGGCAATTATATGTTACTGTGGACTGCAAAGCATAAGAGGTCTGACAAATAGTGTCCGTAATGCTCCCATAAAATTGACTAATAAATTTGGGTGGTTTTATCCATTCCTAAGGCTCACCTACACTGGAGAAAACATTCTTTCCAGCCTAAGGCCCTTCTATATCTAGTATTTAATCATGCAAGAAGTCATAGACATGAGTCATCCCTAGATTGACAGCAAGTCCCTCATGTGAATAGAGATGGGATTTACAGCACAAAAGTTCATCCGGTTTAGGACATTTCTAAACCTTGGAGCACTTGAACAGCATAAGATGCAGAGAACCAAAACTACACAGAGTGGGCTGTTACCAAATATTTTTCAACTACAGAAAACTGTCAGGAGAAATACCAATATATTTGCAATTTTGAATCTGTTCAAACAATTTTTCTGAAAAACTAGAAAGCTTAAAGTTAGTAAAAATAATAATCTTTTAAAGTTCTCATTTAAAATACATGATGTTTTTATTTTCATTGTTTAACAAGACAAAATGAGAATAAAAGTAGGTTATCAAAAGTGGGTGCTGGCATTCATACCTTTTTATAATTGTCATACACATAATGTATATGAATAGCCACACATTTCTAGTGAAAGTCTATGAACAAACACACATACATATACAGAGATATAGAAACGTACTATACATACATACATGAGTGAATATACATATTTATGTGCATACAGTATACAGACAAGATACTATACAGGTACAGTAAGTGCAATATACTGTATAAGGCTATACAAACACCGAGAGAGTCTGGTGAGGTGGTGACAACCATGAGGACACAGTTTGGATGGTTTGTGACTGAATGCAGACGGTGGGGACAACCTGGCCCTTCCGTGTCATGTTTTATGCATCAGGCACACACAGTTCAAACAGAAACATGGAACAATACATTCAGTTCATATACAAAAAAAAGGAGGACAAGTGGGAGTGTGTGGAGGCAACTGAAATGCGTATGAGCAGACGAAAAGGTTGTTCTACCTAGGATACAGAATGTTTGGTTCATTTACAGAGAATGCCTATATATAAACTCATGCTTTCATGAATTCATGCCATTTTTATTTCTATCTTTTCCTTTAAGAATATTATAAAATTCTTACCCTGAGTTAAACATAAATACACACAGAAAAGGGGAGGGGGGGAAAGGAAATTGCATGCTTCTGGGTTTTTTTTTAAATAATTTTTTAACCAAGGCACAATGTCTTCAATAGTGGTTGCAAGACCATTTGAAATAAACTTAGCAATTGCTATTGTTCTGGTACTGTGACTAAACTAATTGTTTGCACACAAAAGTCTCAGAACAAGTTTTGAAGTGAATTTACAAGTTTTAAGAGAGAATAAGCAAATTTATGAGAAATGCCTTAAAGAGAGGTTCCCTGAAGAGAAAGGAATGCTACTGAATCAAATTCCTTTGTAGGCAACTTATTCATGTTTGGACTGAAATTATTTCACATAAATGGCATTATATATTTGTTTAGTATTACTGCAACTTGTTACCTATTATTAGTAGAACCATTTACAATGCTGTTAGATCCACTAAAAATGAGATTAAGAAGTTCCAAATAATTTCTAGTTTCTTGTAGTAGACAGGACAGGACAGGACAGTGATCTCACTGATTCACTAAGCTGAAAGAGTCACAGCTCAGGCACACTTGGTCAATGATTATGGAAGATTTTCAAGGCATGTATCTCTCCATCTCATTGACCTGCATAAGTATTTTATTGGAAATATTAGTTTCTATGTATGCCACTCTACATGCCTGTACTCAAGTCTAACTCTAAAAAGAAAGGTCTAGGTGCAGAGGCCATGCTTGACTGTTGCCCCATATTTGAGCCCTGAGGCTCCAGAAGCACACAGTTCTCACCAACCTCCAGGGGCTCTGGAGGGTATGTCACCTTCCAGGGAATAACCACCTGCATTGTGCTGCATTGGCTGCAGCACCTGTCCCCATAAATCTCTCTGTTGTTCAAAGTGCTGAAACACACCATCTCAACCCTACCAAAAACAGAAGCATCATAACAACCCCCTGAAACCACAGACCATGCAGGTGAGATCTTCTTATGCCTGTCCTGTGTCTTTTAAAGAAACTGTAACTCCCAATCTGAGAAACAACTTGGTAAAGACAGTAGTGAAAGCAGAAAGTGCAAAACCTCACAAGTGCTGTATTTCAGTCTTTGTCAGAATATTGTTATATTTGAAAGGTTTCAACAACTTCTGCAAGGGATCTCACCTCTTTCTTTACTCTGCTGGCAAGCTTACAAAGTTCGTGCAAGAATAAGAAGAGATCAGAGTAAAGGAATGGAATACTCTTCCTGCCCCTCTCTTCAATCACAGCTGAAATAGTGGCAGCCACGCTGGCACTTGAGAGTGAGGAAAGGCACAAAGAAGACAGACTCTGGGTCTGGTGCTCAGAGACCGGTCACTCCATTTCCATGCCTAACACCCTCTTGCTGTGGCATTACATTTTCTACAGCTGACCGGCCTTCACCCACTACTGCTTCTCTCCAACACATCTATTTTGTGCCTAAAGACCATGCTACTGAGCTGTACAGAGGAGAGAGCCCCCAAAGCCAGGCTTGGGCCTTGAGACCAGCCACAACAGCAGCATATGCTCTGATCCACTTCTGCCTGGCTTTCCCTGCACTGGGAACCAGAGGCCGCTTTGGTGGTGCGAGGCCGCTGGGCAGGCACTTAAATCAGAGTCCTGGAAAAGCAGGGCCCAGCAATGCGCTGACCTGCTTCTGCTGCACAACCAACCCAGCTGAATGGGAAGAAAAGATGTTGGGACCAACAAGAGACTTGTCTGCCAATAGAAGACAGCTTTGACACATTTGCTTCTCACGTCAATCAGTCAGGAGTGCCTCGGAGGTGAGGGATGATGGATGTGGCAATTCTGTCCACTTCAAGGTTTGCATTTTCTTTTCTTTTTTTTTTTTTTTAAATAAGCATTCTTTATTTGCAGTTTGCATATTTAGAAATGATTTGCACTGCTCTGGACCCATGCACTTATTATGTAAGACCAGATTCAAGCTGAAACCGAACACAATGCAATGTGGAGCCTTCCCCAAAGCATTAACATTCTTCTTGTTGCTCTCACCCAAAATGTTGACAGCATATTTAGCTGGACTGACGACAGCAGAATTTTGCTTTTGTGTGCAAGAGATTTGTCTTTGCAGGAAAAAAAAACGAGAACTGCGTAAAGTAATCCAACTGCTCCCTCTCGTGGGCACGGGGCTCTGCTGCACTTTAGAAAGGCACGAAAGCGTATTTGGAAGTCCAAACTCTCACAGAATCTTAGCAGTGCAAGTTCCCCAGACAGCTGTGTGATGCTGCAGGACACAGCTCATGCCTCATGCCCTGGCACTTCTTTCGAGGTCGTGGCAGTCAGTGTGACTCATCCCTGACTTATGAACATGCAGCCTGAATAAGAAAGTAAAATCCTACGGCCCTGTGTGATTCAGGTTTACAAATACCCTCAGGCCACACACTGCTCAAATCCAGGCATCGTCTCAAGATAAAAGCTGACCCCTGTCCCATCAGTGTAGTGCCTGTGTCAGGGGCTTCTCTCTGTGCCCCATCGTGGGTTCTTCCATGGCTGTCCATCCTCCCAGGCAGGATCCAGAGGATTTCCCTCCTCCCAGCTATTTGCAAAACTTGCATCCACAAGAATCAGTCTATGCCCACATTCCTTTTTCTTCACCTACACAGACACCAAAGCCTTCTTCACTGGAGGACCAGGACTTCTCCATGAGAGGGCCATTTGAGAGAGAGACATCATTTGCAAAGTGTCCCATAAAATATACCTGGTTTTCTGCTTTTAGACATTCAAAAGCATTTCATTGTATCAGTGACATATAAAAGTATGTAAAATCACTGTCACAGATACAGTAGATTGCTCTCCAAATAGTTTTTGCACTTTCTAATTTCACAAAAACCAAACCTTAAACAATTCCTGACACTCACACACTTACCAGTCTACTCCCACCTCCAACTGCTTTCTCATCTATTACAATGACCTTACAAATCCTTGGGGTGAGAACAGTCTTTGTTCTACACGTATTGTCTGCCAACATGGGGACCTTACTTATGACTATGACTCTTAGACAACACTGCAATCATTATTGTGGTAGATCCTGGTAGCCAACATTAAGAAGGTTTTGGATCCAGTGACTATCCCAAGCCTTATTAAATGGGATGGTTAAACATAAGGAGCAATTAAGTCCCATTAAGTGAATAGTTTCTCGGGCAAAAATAGAAGCTACCATCTAAAGTAATAAATAGTGTATAGAAAGTCCAAACCAAAACCCCATGGGGCTCTGATTACAGAGTGAGTGGTATGGGACTCTTCCCACACAGTGGACATATATTTTGAATAAAGAAAAAGATCAAGTATCAAAAAGGAACAACCATAACCTTGGCTCCAGGAGCACAGAAACAGACATCTCAGAGGCATTGCACTGGCTTGTAGGGGAACACTTGGCATTTACACACAGGGAGAAGAAAACGATTGCCACCGTTTCATGAATTGTTTCATATGTTTTGCTATTCTATGTCCAAAACACACAATAGACTTTTAGAACTTTGGAAAATTAGAGGAGAAAAGAGGGACAGACACATCAGTGGCAATTAGCACAGTAGTTAGATACTCCCTTTGAATGCAAATGTGGGACAGCATGCTCCCTGAGATCTTTAACCAGCAGCCCAAGGGGATCTTTTTTCCCTTTGGTGAAGAGACCAAGTATGACAGAAGCTGGTTCTTTCATTGCAAGTCCTTGTGCATTACAAGAACTACAACAGCAGAATCACCAGAGTTTGATGCTAGTTCCAGTTTGAGATTCATCAAGGAGTGCATCTAGCAAAGGTTTACAGTGCTGAGCACTGACGTGGGTTCGTGCTACGTAACACATACAAATTCTCTTACTAGCACACTTCTATTATTTTGTGTTACCATTTCCCTAGCATTCAAACTTGATGAAGGAGCACTTCAGTCCACAGAGTTTTCTATCTACCTGCAATGACTGTATTTCTTATGTATAATGAAAGTTAAAAAAAGACTGCTGTGATCAGATATGAAACAGCGAATCTTGATTTACAGGTGCTCATTTCTCAGCAGCAGAATTCATTAACTGCAGCAGTCAGGAACCCAGCCCTGCTACAGTGCCTGTCAACTGCAGGGTGTTTGCTGACTCTTTGAACTCTTGTACACTACTGCTGGGGAAAATGGCAACTTTAAGCTGAGAACAATAGAAGAGCACAGATGCTTTGTTTATGCTCACAGAGTATTCGCTTTCAGACGCACATTTGCCAACTAAAGCATGATAATGTCAATTCATTGGAAAAGTACTTTGTCTAGGTGCCTTCAAAAATAATTATAGCATTAACGGTAACAATTTACCCTCCTTGCATTCATTAATTACAGGGTGACCACAATGCTTACAAGGCATATAAAGAATACAATATGCTTTATATACACAACTAAGGCTAGAGACATTACAAGTTAGGCTTGTGATATTTTGTTGACCCAATTCAGAGTTATTAATTAACTTAGACATGAGACAAACACGTAGCTGTGTTGCTGAAGAATGCTCACTACTTGTGAAAATTCAATTTTAAATTATTCCTCTAAAGCTTTGTATATTTCTTACAATGACCTTAAACTGCACTTAAACTACAAGGTATTGCTCTACTGATGCATATGGAAAGCAGCCAAATATGTATCTCACCTTTTTCTTTGTTGTATTTCCCTTCCATCATGCTTTTGTTTTAAAATGGAACAATTAGAATGGGTGTTTGGGATTTTTCAGCTGGAGTACAAAATTAAATAATAGTTGCCCTGAAGGCCTCACATCAGTTTTAATGCTAGAATTTTTTTTCATAATTCATTGTGTGCCTTCTGATTGTATTGCGGTTGGCACCAAAATACTGAGTCTTAAACAAAATGTTATCTAAGCTGTTGTGTGGAAGAATGGGGATTTAATAAAGGAGTCTGGAGCAAGTCTCCTCCCCTCCCTTCCTCCCTGCCTTTCTAGCCCAGGGCAGGAGTGGTAGGGGCAGCCCCGGCATGTGCCACTGCCCTCCTTGCAGGTGCAGGATCTGGGATGTGGGAGGCACTGGTGGAATGGACTGGGCTGGACTGGGCAGAGTGGGTTGGTGAACTGGGCCCGGCCCCCTCTCAGCCCAGGGCTGAGCCTGCCTGTCCACAGTGGGATGGGGGTCAAAGCTCCGGCAGCACCCAGCTTCTCTTCCCTGGCTCTAGGATAAATAAAACTTTCCCTAATCCTTTTGCATCAGCAAAACCGTTCATTTTGAACAGCTGCTAAAGTGCATTTTTGCCCAGGCCCCCTCCAGCATGGACCCAAACAATACCGGGGGGCTCCCCTCCTGTCCTTGCTCACATGCCCCGATGTGCACGACACCTGTCCCAGGCCAGCGGGACACAAACACAGCGACAAACCCTCCCAGCTGCGTATCCAAAGTCAAAAATCTGCTTCTTACTTCCCTACCTACATTAATACATTTGAAAAACTGTGTTGGAAAACTCCTGGTCTCTTGCTTCTCCACTCTGCAAAACTTGGGTTTTCATGTCCTTAGCACCGTTCCATCAGTGAGGTCAAACACCAGACCCAGACACCAGCCTCTCCCAGCACCACTGCCACAGCTGCTCCCCTGGGCAGGAGGGAAGGTGCCAAAAGTGTGTAATTTCAAAGAGTACCTTTCAGCAGGACCCAGCCACATCCATCCTGTTTCTCCCAGCGCCCACAGATGGAGTGTGAAAACCTATAAATGCCTACAAACCAGCAATGGAAATTGTAGCGACTGTTATCTGTAAAGGAGCCTCTAACACACACAGAGCAGGAATGATCCCAACAAGCTTTCCAGGTTAATTAATTGAATTACCAGGTTGTCCAAGGGAACAGACAAGCAGCTCTACATGCTCACTGAGGGTTTAGCTAGATGAATTCCCTCTGCAGGCACCTCTCTTCATACCACCAATGGGGAAGCTGTATTATACCCCTGATTTAGAATACTCAGAGGTAGGTAGGTCATATGGGGAAAGAAAAGTACTATCTCAACTTGCTGAAGGCTTAGGCAGATACCAGGGAAGTAATGAACTGAGCTGCACTTTTTTTTTTTCTAAATAAGCCACAAAAAAATTCAGTGTTGATGCTGATATATTTTCTAGCTTTTTCTTCATTCCTTCAATGCACGTTGAAACTCCTTAATTCATAGCTGTCCATGTATCTTCATTCCCTCTTCTGAGTTATTCCTTCTAATCTCAGCATGGCTTCTGAATTTTACTTTGATCATCACTGTGAAGTTTAAATCTTCTTTTCTTGCTTAAATTGGAGCTAGATATCACTGCCCGGTTTTCCCCACAAGAAGACACCAGACTTTAAGAGGTATACACATCCTCAGAATTAAGATAGCATACCTTAGGGAAAGCACAGTGCTGTCTGGCCACTGAAAGGCAAATAACAGGCAGCATGAAGAGAGGCTGCCCATTTGCAGATAAGGTACACAGATTTGTAGAAATCTGTCTGAAAATAGGCTCTGCTTTGCAGACAAGCTTAAATACCAAACTCTAGCTATCAGCAGTTTTGTTTTCAAAGAGTGTGTTTTCCTTCAGGCCATGGATCTTTGTTATAAACATGCACTACTGTGCTGCTATGCAGCTCAGTACATGGGATTTTCCAATCACTGTCTACATCTTAATGAAAATGAACCTCACTTTCTGCAAATTCATTTGCAGAAAAAAATCCATAGAGTTGTATCATCTCTTTTTTCTTAAAATGGAAATCAGTGGTTTTTTTGCTGTGCTGAAGACTGTTTTAGAGAAGCATGGCAGTGACCTAGAGATTATTTTATGTACATTAGAACTCTGGATGTGAGATGCTCTGCTCTCCAGCAGAGGGACTTCCACAGCCCAGCTTGCTTGAAACATTTTCTTCTTTTGTGACAGACATGCTCAGTGCACACGTATCCTGTGTGGGATGTCTGAGCCCATCGACAGAATGTAATCCTTTGTTACCCTGAGGTGATGTTGTGAAGAATGATAGGATGCCGAGGAAACCGTATCACAGTGATGCCTGTGACTCCAAATCCTGCTTGCTTTATGCAAGTGAACAGTTTTGTTCACCGTGGAGGTCCCCTGACAGGACTGAGCATATACCACTGCAGGGGCAAACACCTGACCATACCTGGTACAGAAGTCTCAGGCACCAACACAGAGGCTCCAGCAATACGGGTGAGCAGTTATTTATTGGGGTATCTGTGGACCATGTTTACTGTACTTTATAAACCTCACATGTGGTTAAATTCTACTGTTCTCTATCCACTTAGGTGGCTACAAAAGACTGTTACTTGGCTAAAAATGACTGTTTTCATTCCCATATAAAGGCCAAACACAGATGGACTTTTACTATCTCTAATGTTAGTCAGACATTTCTTATCTCTAAGATATAACTTGCTGTACTTTCTACAGTTTTTTCCATTCCCTGTAAGCTTTCCGTGAACACCAGAGAACCTTTATAGAATGACAGAATCACTTAGGTTATAAAATGCCTTAAGATAATGAAGTCCAACCATTAACACCTTCTAATTTTTTCCCTGCATAACCTCATGACACCCTTGTCCTCCTGAGTTGCCTGTCTCTTCTTTCAAACTTCATAAACTCTCCTATTTTCCTGAATTCCAGCTAAAACTCTGTTCAGATAGGCAGGCCATCTTCCCTGCTGGCTCATCATTTGGCACATGAGAATGATCTGCTCCTGCACCTTTAACATTTTCTTGCTTCTTTCCTTTCTTTACAAGGCAATAGGTGATACCTAGAATGCTTCTCTGCTACTTACACTCCTCTCTTTAGGGTATTTATATTAAGATGTACATTCAGGAAATACAGCTATGCTACTTTTGTAGCTCAAAAGTGTTTCATGCTTCTGCCATACTACACTTCCAAGTTCCCCACCTGACTTCCTCTGCTACTTCCTTAATTTCTTAAACTTTGTCCTTTCACAGTCAATAAATTCAGTTCCAAGATAAACTTACGTTTATCTTTCAGTTTAAATTGAGACAATTCAAGATTTCATCCAAGGCTGCTTCCTGCAACCAGTTCTTTCCAAATGCTCTCCCCATTTCCCAGAACTAAGGACAGAATGGCAGGCTCTCTATCTGGCTCAGCATGTTGGTAACTGTTCTCTGATACTACCTACAGAATTTTTAAAGTATTGTCCATCAGAAACCAGCTACATAATTCTTCTCTGATCATAAGCCCTTTCTTTTTATTTATAAGTGATCTATTTAATGCTTACCATCAATACACCATAAATAAGTTCTGTGAATACTCACTGGTTACTCCTCACAATTCCTACACCAATAATCAAACAAGAAATAAGAAAATAAGGCATAGGCGATTTAAATGTCAATAGTTACATAGTTAGCCAATGTTTGATTGGAATATAATATAGGTTTCCTTAGATCAAACCTATTTTTAGTAACTAAACATCCTCACCACTTCTTTGAATTATTGTTTTTAAAACAATGGACTTTGAGAACTCAGTTGCAAAATTTTTTCAGAATTAAACATTCTGAAAACCAACAGTTTGGTATCTATGAAGATTTGAGAAAACCAGTTCACAGTCACCTGCCCTTCCCAGATCTAGTGTCCCTGTATGAATGTCAGCTGTGCCCGTCTGATCGACAAAGAGGTGGATAACACAATGCATCCTTTTAATCTTTTGGAAAGTCTAACTGCTCATTACAATGTGGTTAAGGAAACCAGTATCAATACAATCAATAGCCACAGCACACGAAAACAGATACCCTGTATGCCACAATCTGTCAGATTGAGGATGGGCTAACAACCCAGCCATTTGAAACACATTTCACCCGTCACAGATTATTTGCTCATTAAGATAGAATAGGTGTTGAAAGAGCACAATCAAAGTAATGTTTTTGTCTGCATGGAGATAATCAGACTTCTGCCATTCCACTGAAATCAAGGTTAAATCCACACCTTTAAAAATTATGTTATCATAACAAATGGCAACATAATAGATGGACTGTAAGATATTGTCAGCTTGAAGGGAAGACTAAAGGAGAGAAAGCTTGCACTAGTTTTTCTTGTTTTTCATGAAGTCATGACCATACCATACATTATTCAATTAACAAGATCACCCTCCTACAGTCACTTGAAAATTCCTCTTATCATCTTTGTTCTTTCTTCTGTATGAATTGAGGTGGATTTTCCCTCCACAGCTTCAGTGAACTCTGGCCGCAGCTTCTAAGAGGCTCATTATCTCTTCTATCACATCAGCTTCTGCTTTCAAGGTTTATTGTTTAGTTCTTAGTATAAATGAGAGACTGAAATCCCTTCAAAACACCCGAGGTGCCTTTCCCACTGAGTAAACAGCAAAGCATCATCTCCGCTGTAAGACCCATTTAATCAAAAATATATACTACATGAACACTGGGACACTGAAAACCTTTGGAAGTGCAATTACCCTAATTTCTTCCTTAGACGAAGGAACACTTGACGTGTTATTTAAATGGGCTGTCACTTTGAATCTCCATTATGGATTTGATTTGCTTATGTAAAATATGCTTTAGAAACGTGCATGGTTCTGTCAGGCTTCGTGTCCGGCAGGGCTCAGAAGTAATACAATAGCATCAGTTCATACAGGTTACAGAATGGTAACATCTATGGACTAGGCTGGCCAAATATAACCTTCCTAACAAGTAGCTGGCTGTCTGGAGTGAGTAAATCAGCCTTACTCTTCTGGTCTTTACTTTGGCCAAGCTGCTTATAGAAGCAACTCGCCCAGCTACAAACAATGCAAATATGTGATCATTGCAAAGCAGTCCTCAGGGAGTTTTCCACTCAAACCTCACAGATGTTCAATAGGATTTTGGGGACTAATTCCCTGAAAACTCACCATCTAAATAAGAGTGCCTGTGTGTGTGCATATACATATATGCATGTGCACATAAATACATATATGTTCATGTGTCCTTGTGCACACATACACCCCCCCCACGTACGCAGTGATGTGAGGGCCTGCACACACGAGTGACGTGATATCAGAGTGCTTTGACAGGAGGCATTCACATTACATTTAAGCAAAACCTCTTCTCTCAATTGCTACTCTCAGTTAGTTCTGTCAAACTAATAATACAGGTCTGCGCAACAAAATGTTACAATATCAGTATTAGCATATAAAATAAAGGTAAGTATAGGTTTCCCATGACTTTATTCCTTTTCCATTTTCTCTCTATTGGAGAAACTTGCCAAACCCAAACACTTCCATTTCTTTCTGTGTGGTAGTTTTGTTTCTGATGAGGAAAAAAAAAGTATCTCTAAGATAAAAGGAGATGTTGACCCTTTGATTAGTTTTTCTGATTCCTAACAATACACAATAAATATAACTACAGTGGACTATTTAATAGTCCTGTAAGCATTACATGGTCTATAGCTGAAGAGAGGCTAGCTGCCTTAACTAAACAAAATCACTTGCTGTAAGAGCAGTTTTCAGGACAGTGATAAATCACAGTGTAATACAATCATGCATTAAGCTCCAACCAAATGTGAGACTGGCACAAATATTAAAGTATAACTGAGCAGAAGTCAAGTATGTACAAGTCATTGACAAACATTGGTGTAAGTGCTCTAGACAAGACATTTAAAAGAAATTTACATAAAAACATAAATTAAATTTATCAAAGTTTGATAAATTTCAAGACAGTAAAAAGTACAGAAAACATGAAAAAATAAAAAGCCCAGACAGTTCATACAGTACAGTTTTACTACATTTATATTACAGAATGAAGACAGAAAAAGATATAAGGAATTAAAAGCAAAGAAAATTCTGCTGGCTGTGGCCAGTGGAATTTCATTGCCAATGGGAGATGCGCACACACAGATGCACGCACAAGCACAGAAAATAAAGACAAAAACCCAAAAAAATCATTTACTGTAACAAATGACAGACACAGAGGTGAGAACATTTGGCATGTTGCAGCACATGGAGTCATTCACGATTGGCTAACGATGGTACCTGGCTCGGCTGAAGGTCACTGGGTTGCCTGAGCGGTGTCACGGAGGGAGGAGGCACACCTGACGTGGATGCAGACCGACCTAATCTGCAGCTTGCTTTAGACTCTGGAAAGGAAGAGAGTAGAAACACCTGTGAACAGGAGGTGGGTTACTGCTGCAGTAAACTGAAACTCGTCAGATCCAGGATTCCCTTGAAATGGAGAATCCAGGCTTGGTTACTAGTTAAAATCTCAGGCATTTGACTGAATCATGAACAGAAGTTGAGATCAGAAGAAGAGGGATTAAGACAGAACCATGTCCTGGCCTCTCTGCTCTAGCATCTCTGAAGCTGAAGTATAGAGCATAAACCAGCAGACAGACAGGAAGAATATAAATGTTCTTGTTGCCTCACCCCCCACTCCCCAGTGCCTTTTCTACCCCTCTTAAAATACAGCAGTGATTAAGGGAGTTACAGTGGCTTCTGGTTTCATCTGTCCCTCTCAGAGCTGAGGGACATGGCAGCCCAAAGACTGACTGTGCTGAGGAAAAGCATGAAATGCCAGAAAATGAAGGAGGCAGCATATGAAGTGTTGAGGATACTGTCACACTTGGGGATTTGGAGTGACACCAAAAATACTTGGAAATCTGATGTCAGTGGCAGTAAATTGAGAGACATAATGTAGCAAGAATGGAGACAAATCAAAACACCAGCAGTGGGAAAGTCAGTCACCCAGAATGAAGGTGATAACAGAAGCAGAGGTTACCTTGAGAGAAAACTTCATTTTGGAGAAGAATTGCGCAGAAATTACACAGTTATTTAATTTTCCTTCTGCTGTTTTACATGAAGGCATTTTTAAGAAAGTTCCCCATTGATTTCCAGTGCAGGTTATTATTGTACATGCTGACATGAGGTGACCACGCAGCTCAGGAGGCCTAGATGAAGGTTTTTTATCTGAATCATACTGACACCCATGTGCTACCCCAGCGTTCAACACCCCACACCTGGTCTAGAGGCAACTGTCTTTTCCTGAGAAAAGGGTCTGCCTGTGTCTGCCCAAGAAATTTTTTTGTCCCTACCTTTCCTTTATATGGTTGAGGAAACACCTCTCAACCCATGACTTGGCTCAGATCAGTGTGTTTATTCTCCTCATGTTTCATAAACCTTCCTCCCAACCCTGCACCTGTTTTTTCTATTCAGTGGGCAAACACTGAGACCAAGAACATTTGCACTCTCCAGATGCACCTTGTACAATAACAGACTCTCACTTTTAGCATTGATAATATTGCTTTACCATGAACAACAAGTAATTATAATACCATACCTCATTAGAATTTAGAGAATTTTTAATTTTTTAAGTAAGGTTCAAAGAATTTCTCCTATCCAATTTCATGTTTCCAAGAACAGAGGAAGGACCTATGCCTTGTGCAATCCTGGTTTAGCAAATTTGTCTCTGAAGCACAGTTTCTCATGTCTTTTTCTTATGTCTGTCTGAAATTTATTTTTTCCTGCCTCATTTACACTGCTGCCTTGCCTATGTTTGTTCACACTAATTTCTCTATTTCCTACGTGGATCTCCAGTATCATCAGTAGCCACTGGTTGGGCCACTGTTTGAAAGGAAGAAGACGTCCATCACCAGCACACCCTTAAGATCACTTAGCACACCTGGGAAACTTGAGGACAGCTGGCACATTACTCCACATACCAGCAACATGCTGAAAGGGGTTCTTCCAATCTCACCGATAATTTCTCATTGTCACCTTAAATGCTTATTTTCCTCAGACATTTCAGAATTCAACAGGGTGTGGAGAAGAGCTATCCACTTATGCCAGAGCACTTAGACCAATGAAAACATCTGTATGGGTGAATATTCATCAACTAAATATTAATAGGTTGGTTACCATCCAGCTGGCTGAGCAGCAAAAATATTTATGCTGTTTGACGAATGCATTATTCAATCCACTCACTCCTAGTCAGTCTGTAAACATCCCACGAGTCAACACAGCAATAGGCACAGAAAGGAGCAGACTGGTCTCGTCTGTAACCTTGCCTTTTGTACATAATCTGTTGGTTTGCTTTTTTTGGACTTGAGCAGTTACTCTGAAGGTTGATTAGATTTGTTTTTGTTCTGATTTCACACTGTCTGGGTGCCAGATTTCTGACCGTTCTTTTCAGTAACATAGATTAAAAAAAATGGATCTCATTATTATACCTCATCTCTCATCTCCTGGAATTTTGCTGGGGTTTCAGGGAGGACAAGAATTGGGTCTTTTTTCAGTTGTTTTTCTGTACTGCTAAATAGAGATTCTGTTTTTGCTGTGACAAGCAGAATCAGACACCCAGCACATAAAAAACTCCAAGGCACTGTCTGCCTATGCTTCTGAATTATTTTCTTTGCTTTAGGAAAGCAGGGAGAAGTGTCATAATTTCCAATTTGGATCTATGTGCAACAACAAGAGATTACCATTTTCTTGCCAAAGAGACTCCTTTTATCTGGCATCAAAGAAATAAAACCTATCACACACAGATGAAGTATAACTTCCTTTATCTCCCTGTAATATATGTTATAGTATTAAGGAAACTATTGTGATTTCCATGGTGACTCTCACCAAAAGGTGTTTCAGAGGTGGTTTCATCTAGCTTTTATTTTTTTTAAAAAGTTCAGAAATTGGGTAGTGGGAGGAATTTTTTTAATATCCACTGGTCTCAGTGGCAATATTTTTAGACCAAAGAAATACTATATTCTACTATAGTTAGTGGTCTGAGTAATATCTTCACACTGCACACTACTGGGGGGAAAAAAACCCATACATAAATTGTTGCATAAGTGATGCAACACAACTCACTGCTCTGTATCCTGCAGCATGTTATTTCTCAGCTATGGACAGCCATCTACTGTATTGGGGCTATCTGGGTTTTGATCACTTCTAAGTAATGGTCACTTCAAATAAATACTTCTGCTTTGGGCTATCTAAAAACTAACAAGAATTCTTCTTGCATACATAAGTCCACCATCCCATCATGGCCTGTATCTTTATCTCTTGGTTTTCATGTCTTAAATGGTCATTTCAGTTTGCCTGCAAAGCCTGAATAATGACACCAATTCTGAGTCTGGAACGAAAATAGGTTTTCCTATTTACTGTTGAGAATCTTAAAGGAAGAACAACTACTGCCAACAAATCTCAGGATGGTTTCTAGTGTTTAATTCTTGTTTATCTCTTGTGAATGATACTGAGACAGCTTAGTATTAACATCTTAAATGAGTGGTCTTGAGAAGTCCCCTTTGTGACAGTATTCATGGTGTGAGGCTGAGTTCTATCAGCAATCCTGGTAAGCACATAGGGAAGGCTCTGTAAATATCTGTCCCAAAGGAGACCCATTGGCTCAGAGTCCATGGCAACTCAAGTTAAAATCCATCTAGCTCCATCCTGATAAAGTTAGCAAGGCACCGCATCTCTGCACTGAGCTTCACTGTGCACATGGGTCCTTCTCTTTCTAATGAAACCTGCCTGAAAGAGAGCTCCAGGGACTCCACTCCAAACATTGGACCCTCTCTGCATCCACAGCCAGGGGCCTCTAACACTGCTGTAAGCAACTCCAATGCAGACAAGGGCTGACAGCCTAGTGCCAAGCCAGGGAACTCACAGGAACATGTCTAAGTGCTTCTGGGGAGTGGGGCCAGGGGATGTAGGGCATGTGAGCATCCATTAGAGATGCCCCTTGCAATCAATGGGTAGCATGAAATTTGAATTCAGAAGATTGTAGGGGGCAGCCAAGAAGCTGCAAAATGTTACATTATGCACAAAAATGCTCATCAAATCCAGTTGCTATATTTGACTGATGGAACTTTGGTGGTATTATTGTGCGCAACTTCAAGTGACGCATCTCTCACGCTGTGACACAATAGGAAAAATGCACTGCTCTCCTCTCGGAGCCAGGTGCAGAGGCAGTGGAGTGCTAGTAGAGAACGGTGGGCTACTGTGCCTCAGTCCCCTATTACGTCACCCACAGTAGCCACAACACTCCCAACGTGCCAGTGGCCGGGACCACAGGGACCAAACGTGAGGCAACCCCACACGTAGTCAGTGCAGTGGGACGAGCTTTACTGCACTCTCAGGTTTAAACTGAGTCCCAGCAGTGCCAGTAGGATTACACATGGACATAAGCAAGCGGACAGACCCAAAGGGCAGCATTAAGGATGAGAATTTTAGGAGAGACTCTCCAATGCAGAAATACAGGCTTTCCAGTCACAGATAGGATTGCCCTAAAGTTGTGTACTTAATCATGTATTTAAGCACTCACATAAATGGCCTGTTTTCCAAAAGTGCAAGTGCTGTCATCATTACTAAAGATGTAGAGGCTTGGCTGGTTGCATTTGAGACAGGGGGTGTTGTAGGATTTTCCTCAACAAAGCACAGTGCTGAAATGTGACAAGATTTATGGAAATATTTTCAATAATTTTAATACCAATGTGCTATGGTTTTCTATATTCTCCAGAAGTACAACAACTCTGTATGATTTTTATTTTTGGATCTTAATGGGAAGAGTTCCTTTTCATCCAAGGAAGCCTTCATTCTGCCTATCCTAATCTTAATTCAAAAAAATACTCTGGCTGTCACTTACATTGGAGAAGCTTCTTATCCTGTCACAGTCTCTTCTTTGCACATGAAAAGAGAAATATTGCTTATTTGCTACAGCTGCCAAGAAATGCGTTTTGAATTAAACAAGGCGATGTGACAGGCTGAGAGCAATCACATGCTAAAAAAATGGAAAAAAAAAGAAGAAAAAGAAAACATGCATACTGGAAAAATTAATCACAATATTATCTTCATACTGGCCTAGCCATGTTGGTTTTCTAAAAAGAGATGAGTAAGCCAAAACATTATTTGAAATTATGAAACATTATGGTGGAATAAACTACATAGTATCCTGTTACTTTTAAAAAAAAAGTATTTAGGACTTCACCTGCAGAAGCCAATTAGTGCTGAAATAGCACAGCAACACGTCAAACTGAAATGTTTTCACAAAGGGAGCACTGAACCTGTGGACCTCAGTGTTACCAGATATATCCATAGGTCAAAAGCTTAGCAAGTCTCAAAACCAAGTCAGGTAATGAGTAAAACCATGCCTGAAAGGAACCTTCTATATAGGTTTCGGGGATACTTTGCCCAGAGGGAAAAGATATTAGTGGAATAAACTTTGTATCCTGAGTACGAGTGTTTATTTTTTTTGTAAAGTTTTTGTTGTAGGATTTGGCTGTGTTTGTTTGCTATTTCCTGGCTGCTTTGTAACACAAGTAAGTGTTGGGCATTTTTGTTCAGGTTTTTTATGTGTGTTTTTGTCACATCTAGACAATAGTTTTACTCCAGTCAGGATCCATGTGATCCCACAGCCTGGAGGTCACACACCTGGATTGTGGGCATTGGCTAGATGCCCTCAGTGTACAGCTCCCAGTACTACTCATTTTATTTTAGATGACAGGCACTGCTCAGGAAGAGTTGTGTGCAGAGAACATGAATGACCATCGCAGGCAAGGTCTGGACCTCACCAGGCAGGCTGCCCAGTAACACAGACCTCCAGCATTAAGTTGCCTTCACTTGGAGAATCCTTGTGGATTTAGGAGCGCTGTGATACTCTGATATGGCAGGTGAGGAGAAAATTTAGGGTTGGTGGGAGCGCTCAGTCATCTCTGCATGAAGCAGACCTAGCTGGAACGAACTGGTATTTTGCTGCTACTCCCTTCCTGTACCTTTGGATGCAACTTGCACCTTGGGCTTCCCAGGCATTGCTCCACTCCCAAAGAGCTGACCTTAAATATTCATTACTTTTGCAAATCCAAAATGATAGCCAGTAATTCCAATGAAGGGTGGGGATTTACTCCCTTCCTGTTTATCTACAGTGTTTTCAGGTGGAATACTAATGGCTGGCTAAGTGACAAGCTGGTGGTGCTTCAAAAAACAGGACACAACAGAGTATCTGAGGTTTAAAAGGCAAGGCAATGCCTGTCTTCAGCAGCAGGTGGCAATGTAAAACGTTTCATGGTTGCAGCCAGGAAAAAAGCAGCAACGTTCCAGAAAATACTCTTTAATTCTCCTGGAGTGAAGCTGTACAACTTTCTGTTTTACAGATTCCATTTGGCTGTTCACTACAATTGCACTGAGTTTCCTAAATGTCAGCATGCCCCCAAATCACATTGCTTTCCATGAGAAATGATAGGATGCCAAGAAACAGAAAGTGGCTTTGACAAATGATGTCACAGAGCAATCAGGCACAGTGATACCTGTGTGCAGCTGACAGTCCAGGCTCTTTGAACAAAATGGACAGAAAGTTCAAGATTCTGTTTGGAGAGGGCTCATTCTCCCTCTTATCTTACTAGCAGTTTCAGAGATGGAGAGAACCTACAAAAAATCAGTATTGCCACTCAGGGATTTGTTCAGGCCACCCCAATTCCCAGTTCATCTGTGCCTCAGCAGAGCTGCCTGATGAGCACACTTAAGAAGTCCTTTCACACTTTCTGTTTTACAGTGGAGCAATTCAACCCCATTTTCTTTAATTTATTCCAACACTGCCTGTACCAGTGTGAATTAGGAGGCAGGCAGCAAACTGTGGTATTTCAAGGACATGTCTGCACAAAAAAAAAAAAAGTAGCCTTTTTTTCTGTTATGTATGATATTGGAAAGAGAGCAACAGCAATGACAACTGTACTAGGGACTACCTTGATTTTTTACGGTCCTGTGGTAAATCTAAGCTCTAATTCCTAGCACAGAATTACTTTATCTCCTTGACTCCAAAATGCATTTGTATTCATACAGATGTATTAAATCTCTCTTCTTGCATTCTGTTACAGTTCTAATTTAATTGCAAAGAATGAACTGTTACAGTTCATGTACAAGTTCACTGAGGAGAACTGTGTACACTTTGAATGCAATGCCCCACCGATTAAAGGTAAAACATGTTGCTCAGGCAACAGCGAGAGACACAGGGGAAAAATATTCAGGGCAGATGAGAGGCAATATTAATCAAATGAAATAGCATAAAACTGCAGGGAAAGAAAAGTCATAATCAGCTTTCAGATTTTAATCATAAAAAGGAGTCAAAATTCAGCCAAGAAAATATATTTTTTTCTCTGACAGTCCTAGCAATGAAAGACAAAGTCACAGTTAACTAAATCAAGGCATGATTCAACAACTATTATAGTTTTCTGATGCCAAATGAAGGCTGAGGCCAACATGTTTTGTCTGTTTTTGGAGATCAACCAACTCTTTGAAATAAAACTGCTGCAGAAAGGTTGGACAGCAGTGTAATATTTTGCTAAGAACTTACTCTTTAATTTTAACTTCTTTACTACTCTGCTCCATACTGTCATCTCGTAGAACTGAGAAGGTTGTTACACACCTTTGGTCTAATTATCGGATGTCCCAACACTTTGATGTGGTAGCTTTTAAACCCACCCTTCTACCTGCATTAGCACAGACTCTCTAATACACTGGGAACAGAATTTTTACCAAAAGCTATGAGCTAATCTGGAAAATTCCTACCTACCAGAAGTCTTTTTGAGAACAGACAAGTAAGAAAATGGCAGTAATACCCAAATAACCTGTGCTAGAGTCATAAGATTAGCAGAAAAGTCACATTTGCTGGCCCAGGAAGGACTATCTGCAGGGTCGGTCGCAAGAAAAGCTGGACTACATGATTGCTGCAAATGATATGTCACAGCAGCAAAGACTATACAAGTTATACACTGAGTTTCAGGTGCCATTTTCAACGATTCAGAGACAATGTGGGTCCCATTATCACACGGGGAAGCAATGCTGTGGGTGAGGCATGAGCATCTCTGCTGGCTCAGCAGTTTAAAGACATCTCTGCCACTCACTGCCCAGCAGATCCCTCTTGCAGGAATGATTTCTTGTTTGAGTAGCTCATTCGTGCTCTTATGCTTACTGAACATTGACCATGAGGCTTTCAGTACTATATATGCCAACTGTTTTTAAAGTAGATATTTTTCCCAATCCAACTAATAAGCAGTGAAGTTACTCTTTTATGAGAGCTGTCAAATCTCAAAAGTAACAATGCAGTACTCATGCAAGAGCCATAGATATCTGTTTATAGAGGTCCATTCATGCATCAGTTCTGTTTGTCTTGGTCAATTTATAAACAAGGCTGCATTATAATGCTATGATTTATGGAAATTTACTATTTAATATATATAAAATTTTGATTAATAAAATGGATCGGTGTGAATCTGAGACTTCTGAAACTCATAGTCACTTTTCTAGAAATTTCTTGTACAAGCATAAGTCAAAGGTTGCCTGTGTCTGGTCACTGTGCCCATCACTAAGACAGCCTCGCTTCTGCATAGTGTATTTTTGTTACTCTCTGTGATACCTGAATTTACAAACTTCTCTCTGAGGTGCCATCCTGAGGTGACTTTGCCATAGTGTCCCCTTTCAATGTCATGTGGAATTCCTTACTTCTTTCAAAATAGATGAACTGCGTGTTTATGTGCTTGTATTACTTGCCACCATCCCAATCTGTTCCAGCACAGAGCACAGGCAGACAGCACAAGGCTTACTAGTACAGCAGTCAGTGGGCAGGGCATATCCTAGAAGATATTTGGAAGTCTAAAGAATCTGGATGCTTATCTACATCTGTGTATTTTTAGAGATCCTTCATCTCACAAGGAGATTCATTTGATCTTCCTGGCTCTGCTGCTTGACTTACCTGAGCTGTTGCTTCCAGCCAACATGGTTGGGCTGACAGAGGATCTCCCCAGCCTGCTGGACACCACAGGCGGGCCCGGCGTTCCATCCCATTCCTGAGCTTTCCCTGGCTCCCTAGAGGAAGTTGTCCCATGATATCCTCTCTCTTTGTTTTCCAGCTTTGGTAGTGGTTCAGTGCTGTGACTTCTGATCTTCAGCTCATCTAGTGGTTCTATGAAATACACAAGTGAACATTTTGTTACAGTGTCTGCTAATCATCCACATCATGTAACAGTCTTTTGCACAATACTGCATATATACCAATCATAAATCTTTTAAGGACAATTTATAGCATTATTTTACCATCTAGGCCAAACCCCAGTAGTTTACGTAGGCTTCAATACAGTTTTTAATTATTAAAACCATACACCATGCAGCAGATGGATAAAATGTAACTTTTCTGTTGCAACTTTTATATGCCATGAAAATAATTTTGAAAATAGTACCCTACCAAATTGTGGTTTATTAAAAATTTATAGAAATACTTGGATTCTTTTCAGCTGTCATTTGTTTGGGAACAAGTTCTTCTTCAGGCACTTTCTAAGGAAGCTCTCTCCTAAGGCAATACTGTGCAAGCTACATATCTGTACTCCTTGGAAGCTCTAATAAAAGCACACAATCCACAAAACAAAAGAGCAAAAATCCATTTTGGGTGTGCCCAGCTCCATAACCTAGGAAATGGAATTTCACTTGGTTGGAAAAATCCTTGGAGTCAGAAAATTACTTTCTGCTTGCAACTCCATGAGTTAATGTAAAAAGGAGAAATTCAAAACACAACTGAATGATTTTTCAAATGAAGCAGTGATGTCTGCTTTCTTCATGGCTGGTGATTTTCTGTTCTCTTCTCAAGACCCTAATTTCTTTTCTTGCACGTTGAGCAATACAGGAGGATCAGTTCATTCCTGTTCTTTTCCTTCTGTAGCTGTTAAAGATTCACATGGAAAACTAGATACAGAAGAAACATTAGATTGCTCTTTAGTTGTAAGAGCTAAGTACTGTGCTAGTCAGTTATTTAAAGTTTGCCATTTACCTCTTTTTGAAAAAAAAAAAATCCCTGAGATTTGAATCTTATACCTTGTGTTTAAACCCAAAGACATCCTTACATGATACTCTCATGTAAGGATGCAAGTTCTAGTCACACGGGTTTATTAATCAACCCCCTGATGTACCTTTAATTTCTGTATGTATCTACAGGCTTGGAATCCATATTTGATAGAGACAACAACCTTCCCTTGAGCCCTATCTCAAAAACCTTTTGTGGCTACAAGGGACATGAGAAAATTTGAGAGAGCCAAGCAAAGAGAAAATGCCGCGAGCGACTCACAAGCAGGAGATGCCAACAGCTCCCCAGGGGACCTGTGCCAAATGGAAGTGGCCTGGCTGTGCAGGACTGCCAGTCGGAGCAGCCACTTCCTCTCGCAGATATCCCTGTGGCCAGGAACTAGGACTATCCAACAGGAATTTCCACTCAGATGATACAGTCCAGAAAAAGAACCACATTCAAACCACTTTGATTTGCCTGTGGCTCAAAACCCCACACACTGCTGCCCGTGCTACAGTAAACAGTGAAAGATGCACTACTGGGTATCTGTAGTAGGTAGAGACCCCACTTGTGCACAACAGGGACAAAATCTCATGTTGTTTTGGGTTCTCTGAAATTCCAGTCTGCAGATGAACTTAATGAGTAACAACACAGTCAGCCTGGAGTTTCCTCAATGAATGTGAATGACTATCTGTTAACAGTAAAAATTAATGTTAAGGATATCTTACCACAACCTTCAAGTAGTAACACTTCATGAGAAAATGATCAAACAACCCCAGTTTAGGAATCATAAATAAAATTCAGTGACATTTCATGTGACAAAGACCTTCAAAAATCAAACCTCTTCCATGAACTTCTGGGTCACTTACCTACTTTAATGTATGCAAAAAGACACTGCAATGAAAATCCAAACTGTTTGTTTTTCCTAGTTAGCAACCCCAGCAGGGTACAGGGTTGAATAACAGTCTGTGTCAATATAACATGACATCTGCCTTTCAGGGACCTTTGCTACGAGATGTCTGTAACACAGCTCTGCCTGTGACTGCATAGAGAGACTTTCTAATACAAAAAGCTGTGCAAAGAGATGGAGAGCCCAAATTATTACTAGATTTGAACTGTTTCAGTTATCAACAAAAAGGCTCATATTTTTTGCTGAGCATTGAGCTACCAAAAATAGTGATGTACTTTTTCATATAACAGAGACATACAGTTATATCTAATTTTTTTCTTTATACCAAAAACATTCACTTTTTTAAGCTACTGCTTGTCTGGGAAAGGAAGGCTACGAATAAAGTTTCAAAATTCTTTGGATATGCACACAAATCTCTTTTCCACCAGTACAGGATGCTGTCTACATTGCAGCTTATTCTTTCCAGCAAAACAAAGAGAAAGACAAAAGACAAGAACATGTTTTTAAAAACTCAGAATTGGGCCCTGCAAATACCCTAACAACTTAGTGCATCACTCAATAGAGTTAATTTACTGTGTAATTCAGCTGCTCCTGGAAATGCTGTGATTACATTAGTGTAAACCTTCTCTGTGTGTGCCCCACTGACACTACTTGAACACCACCCTTTGAAATGTCACCCACTCATGTAGTCAGCCCTTGTTACGGTGGAAATGCTCTGGCTGAGTGCAGAGCTAAGGATTTATCCACTTCAGTCTATTTAACAGAGACGCATTTGTACTTTTTGCCTGATAAAAATGATTTGTGCATTCTTAGTTTTATTATCAGTTGCATCAAAGCACAGCATTTCTCTGCAACCAGCTGGAAACTATGGAAATATTCAGACTAAATAAAGATTTGGTTTATAGTCTTGTTCTTTATAAGGTGTAGAAAATCCATTTTCAGCTGGCTGTCTAGACTTTGTAAATTTACATTCCACTATCCTTTCTTGGGGATTTTCAGTTCACAGTTTATCTGAAAACTAATATTTCCTAAAAATGAAAAGCAGATTGACTCAGTTTATAATGTCATGTAACCCATCACAAAGCCTGAATCATTATTATTTGGTGATCACTATCAGTAACATTGATACACAGACAGTAAAACAACATGTCAATGTTTTATATAGTTTTCTCTAATATTTCTTTCCTGCTCGCTAGTGAACACACAAAAAGATGAAAAAAAAATTAATACCTCACTTTTACGCAAATATTTTGGGGATGATTTTATAATAATTTCAGCTTCCTTAATAAGTGTCAATGGGAATCATATCTGAATTCAACTAAAAAAAAACTGAATCACTGTGCTAGTTCCTGTTCTGATGCAAGACAGCTCCAGAAATGCAGTGCTCCCCTCCCAGGTCTCAGCCCATTACTGGCACATTTGGTGACTGTCCCAGCCACTTGGATGATTTCATACTGTCAACAACTACCTGCTGCAAATGTACCTCCGTGGAGCAAGCTCAGTGGCACAAATTATGGTGTCTCATAACAGCATATTCACTACTCCACCTTTTTGCTCCTGTAGCCTGACACAAGACATGGACAGAAGGCAGAGCACGAGTGTAGCTGATGGTTATAGTTATCTATAGGGTGGTGACCTTATCATGGACTGAAAAACAAACCAGAATAGTTTCAACACAGTGACCTTTTATAACAGCTACAGCAGGATTTAAATGGCCAATTTATTCACATTGATCCATACTGAAAACACAAACTCTTACCAGTCAGATACATACATATACACACAGACACAGTGCTGAGAGGTAACAGTAGCTGCTGCACAGCTCTTTTTTCATTTTTCTTTTGAGAAGTGCAGAAACACAGATGGGATCCAGGTTACCTAGTGCTGTTATAAACCTTAATTTGGAGTTAGGAACTATCAAAACTCAGTATTATGCTGGGAGTTCAGTGAATCATATGATGGCCACCGGCAAATCTTTTCGCAGTCAAGTGCTATATTTTGAAAGCTGAGATGATTATGGAAAGCATCTTTATTGTTCAATACTTCTTCCACCAAAATGGTACATAAAAATGTAAATTTCAAGAAATAATTCACTTCTTTAAATATTTATGGACACAATTGGTTAAACTGCCATAAAGGCATTCAAATGTTTCAAGCACTTCCAGCTGTCATTGTATTTCATTATTCAAGGATATGCTTTTTTCTTATTTCTTTCACCTGAATCTCAGGCTTTTCCATTTAAAGAATAAGATGGTGGCTAAAATCTCTTATGGAGTACATATTTTACAAATAATTGGTATGTAAAGTTTCCTCTCTATGAAACATCCCCGAATTGCTGAATACTAGGCAAGGCTGGCACACGAGCTGTGGTACCAGAAAACTTGGAAATGCTGAAGAAAGTGAGAAACAAACTGAGCCAGTTGTAACTTGGACCAAAGAAAGCTGTAATTACAACTACAGAAAACATCTTACCTAAAAAGCTATCATTCAAATGAACGTAAATCTGTGGCCCGTCTGCCACTCTGATCTAAAACACAAATTAATTTCAGGTCCACGTGGCTTCTTAGTGCAATGCTAAGTGATAAATTGCAGAACCTTTATCACTGCTTGGGGTTTTAGGGGAAGAAAGAAAAGCAATTGTCTTAAGGAACTTAAAATGAGGGTTGCTCTCTGCCATTTCTCTCAGCTGTGAGCTGAAATGTATAAGGTAATCCATACATTATTAATTTATTCCTTTTTTTCCTGTGTGTTTGTTACAAACCTAAATAAATAATACATCACTGTAGGCAGAACTTGCATATTGGGGGAATTAAATGGTACTACTCACAGGGTCTAAAATTCAGCACATACATACAGGTGTAAAGCAAAGTAAGTCATTTTGGGTGGAGTTTAGCTGTGAGTCAGAGCTCCTGATCTCCTCCAGCCTCGACATGTCAGACCTCACCTCATCCAGCCACAATGGACCTGGCTGAAGGAGCAGGAGCACAGAGAATCCCCAAGGGCACACGTGGCCATCAGGAGGGGTGGAGATGCAGGATTAGACTGCAGGCAGCCTGTGTGACCATCAGAGCTCCCTGAGTCATGTCCCAGGCAGCAGCTCCTACCCTTGTACCTGGGGCAGGGCTGCCGAGCTGTGAGCTGCGTCTAACCCGGGGTCCTGACAAGGGGAATGGCTGGGCACAGCTCCATGTGTCCTTTCTGACAGTGCCAGCATGACAGCAGCCTGCACCTGTCTGACTGACCACTTCCACAGACACTGGACATAGAGCAATACTCAGCTCTTGAGAGAATCCCAGTTTCTTCTTTCTGCACACCTGGGCTTTTTATTTACCTTTACTGCACATTTAAAAATTATAGCTGTCTTTGAACGGATTTCTTGATGTGTGGTGCTTTGTCTGATCTGCGCAGCTGTAAATTTATCCTAACCTCTCCCAAAGAAAAATAATCGGCTATTAATGCCGCATGCAAGAAACATGGATAATGTTCAGTGCTTAAGCCATTAGAAAAGAAAAGAAGAGTATATTACACTGTCAGTGAAACCCATATCCTCATCTTTATTAACTATGGTGGTTTGTCTATTCTGACTTCATCCGCTTGCTAATTAAGCAGAAGTTTGCTTTGCATATCAATTTTTAATACCCCTTTTTTACAGTTAAGCGAGAGTTGCAGCAGCCAGCTTGTTCAATTAAAAGCAGCTCTGACCTAGTTCCATGCAAAATCAATATAAAGCCTGAAAGAGTCTCACAAACCATCTAACATTTAAGAAGACACGGCTGAAATGCTTCTCGGCATTCACGAAGCACATGTTTCTGTGAGCAGTGTAGGGTTTGTTTTGTTTTATCCAGCAGAGATCACACCTGTCTGCTGCAGACAACAAAGGGAGGGGAAGAGGGATTGCTGAAGAAATGTATTTAGGTGATTTTCTGCGGCTTTCTCAAACCTGCTGAGTGTGCAATCCTGGCTAGGAAAATAAGACAGGAAAAGAAAAAGCCACAATGCAATTAGCCAAAGACTAATGAAAGAAAGGATAGATTTATACCAAAAGATCAACCAAGGCTTTAGAATAAAAATATTCAGTGAAAGTTCTGTTACAATCTGGTTGAAAAAACAGAAGAGAATTCTTTACGTTTCAAAAAGCTCCAGCTGGCACCATTAGTCACTTAAAAGATGAAGTTTTAAAAATTCTGCATGGTAAGACATACATCCAACATTGTTTGATGTCCTATTGTAAGAGGAAAAATTCTCTTTTATATTGATTGAAATAAAGGAAAACATAATTTTAGTATTATTTAAAAAGAACCATTTTCCATCCCTGGAAATGTGTGGATATGTCACTTGAGGACATGGTTTAATGGCGAACATGGTGGCAGTGCGGGTTGACAATTGGACTTGAGGATCTTAGAGGTCTTTTCCAATCCTAAAAATTCTATGTTTCTGTGACTGATCCAAGATGATCATATACATTTTACATACATATTACAGAAGTGATGACAATATAATACATCCTGTTTCCAACGGGGCCACCATTATTCCTTAAGGATTTCTTCCAATACCATTCTTGATCTTTCAAGTGTGCCTATTCTGCTGCAAATCACCCCACAGCCTCATCATCTGACTGAAAAGGCCACATCTGGAAGATATGCACTGTACAGATGTGCTACTAAAACAAATAAAAGCGATGTCTTGGGACTCTCAAAATTAAACATTAACCAAACATTAAAATCTTGACAAGGATGGCACTCTATTGGCACTCTACAAACAAGTTTTCTATTTAACTCAGGCTAGTCACCATTACATAATTAAGCAGAACACTTTATTCTCTGCTTTCACTGCACTTTTTATTTTATTTTCCTTTCAGAGCTGGGAATCCTAGAAATTGGTGACTTGCACTTAGAAGAACCTCATCACAAGCCTGTGTCTTCCAGCGCCTGTTTGGGCAAAAGCCTAATTACAGGAAGTCAAAGGGAATTCTGCCATTGACTTCAACAGAGTAAGGGTTTTCCTTCCAGTAGTTATTACTAGAGGTTAGCCAGCCATGCTGATTCACATGAATGTACAGCACAGCTGATTGTGGTGAGCTGCAAACATTTCTCTTACATAATTTGTACATCCAGATCTTCTGCTGATTATCCAGGCTGCCCTTTCAGTCAAGCACTTAAATTTGTGCACATACATTTCATATCCATAGGTGGGTAAGAACACGGTCTATGGCTGTTTGAAGCAAACAGGATTTAAGTAGGAGAAGAAGGAAGAGGACTAGTTTGAAAAGTCTGAACATGGCAGTCTTGTGCAACTTTGGTATCCCTGACATTAGCCTTGGACTACTTAGCAACACATGTAAGCACACAAGCACATAGAGCCACCCTAAACTCCACATGGATCGAAGAAAACACTGTTAGATGAACCATGCAATGAAACTGTGGAAGTCAGTGACTGCAAAAAGTTGCCCAACTGCTATTAGACATTCAATTTGAAGAGAAGATGGTGCCCATTCTTTCTTAAAGGCTTTCCTTCTCAGTCCTGTCCACTTCACAGCACACTCATTTGTTATTCAGGTTCTTAAAATACACCCTTCATGTTTGGCTGATGACACGATGGTTTGATAGGTCCTGCACATGTCCTAGCACAGTATGGCAAGAAATGAGAGGGTAAGAATGAGCCAAAAGAGCTAAAGGATATAGACACTTCAAAAAAAATATTCTCGTAGAAAGTTCATGGCCTTATGTTTCAAAGCTTCACTTCAGAAACATCCATCTTTCATAGAAGTCCTGACTATATTAAACTTGTCAACATTTTTTGTCAAGTTTTCTGCTGAAAAACAGCCCTTGAACTATTTCAGCAGTTAGAACATATGGTTTTTCCATTGTTTGACCACTTTCATTTCTTCTAAATTGTATGTCTTCCTCCAGATTCAGAAGTAAATGTTAGAAAATGCAAAGATAGTTGTGAAAACTGGAGACAGAAACCCTCACTTTCATATGTTCACATAAAAAAATCAATTACAAAGTTCGTGTGAAAATGAATTCTTTCTTGGCTATTTTATCTATTTTTTAACTACCTTTTTTTAAAAAAACCCCATGTATTAATGCATTTCTCTTTACTGGCTTCATTAATGAATTAGAAAATTTGCCTTTCGTTATTGGAACACGCATCCTGTTTGTACAGCTCCTTCTACTGCAATACGTTACCTGTAAAAGAGAATCCTGACATTGTCTCAACACTGGCCGCAGCTGAATTCTGCTCTCTGTTTTACAGAGCCAGGCACAAGCACACTAACTTTTCTGTGCAGCCTCTGTGCCAAGCCTGGCTGGGTCAGGGTCCCAGGCGCTTTTTACTCTGCAAGTTAAAGCTCAGGGTTCCTCCCAGTCACAGAATAAAACCTTTATGTCATTCTGGCTTTCTATGCCTTTTAACAAGTTAATTATTTTAGGCCCTCCCCACTTTCTAATTAGAGGTCTCATTTTGTGAACTGGTTTTACTCTTGCTAGCAAAGCAACTGTGAAGCTATGCCAGCACAGACTTCCGATCCTGAGGAAATAAGCAGAATTGCAGATGGCCTTGTACAGCTCTGGCTGATGCCTGTGCTTGTGAGGCCTTACTATTATTGCCTTCACAAGTGAGCAGAGCAGCTCGTGTGGCTGGCACAAGGGTCTCTGTATGTGTTACAGCACACACAAACTACATACAAATTACACAAATACTGTCAGAGCAGTAAAATAGCTATAGATTTCCTGGAGGGAGGTACTTTTTGAGTCATGAATTCAAAGACAAAAATAAAGTAATTGCTATCTCCAGCAAAATTAAACACACAGCTTCTCTCTTTCAGATGAGTAGTTACAAGAACAATAGTTCTCCTTTCCCATTCTTAAATGCCAGATAAAGTGCTAATTGCATGTTACTGTTTTAACAATAAAATAATTATTAGGGATGGATAATTCTGTTCAGAGGAGTAAAAGGAATGTGAACCTTCACATCAAATCGAATGTAAAGGAACCTAATTTTTTAATATGCATGATTATCCTGACAATTATTTCCTCAACATTCCTGTACTTTTCACCTTATCTATACCTTGCATGTTTGTACACCCCAGCAATTTCATGGTTTGATGTTTGAATCATTTACATGTATAACCCAAATAAAGCAATTTCTAACTCTTTGATTTTCTTGTTACTGATGAAGTCCTGGAAGGTTTAGGGAAACTTAAGCAGAAACATATCCACCTTTTCTCCATTAAGAGTCTAAGACTGATCTAAGACTGTTTTTCAGAATATTATCTCTTCTTTCAGGCAACTAGTGAAAGAAAAAGAAGAAATGGCCTCAAGTTACCCCAGGGAAGGTTCAGGTTGGACATTAGGAGTAATTTATTCATTGAAAGAGTTGTCAAGAACTTGAACAGACTGCCCAGGGAAGTGATGGAACCACCATCTCTGGAAGGGTTCAAGAAATGACTGGACATGACACTTAGTGCTGGTTTGGTCAAAACTTAGTGGTGTTTGGTCAAAGGTTGAACTCGATGATCCTGAAGGTCTTTTCCAACCTTAATGATTCTATGGGTAGATTAGATAACGCACTGACAAAAATGTGTAGCACATCATGTGGTCATTCAGTCACTCTGTATTATGCACTGCTACTTTCAAGAAACTTAAGTGCAGAGTGGTTTTGCAAGGAACAGCAGCCTAAGACAAGGAGAGGACTCCTCTTGTCATAATTTGTAATCAGATCCCTTAACGTGTATCTTATCTCAAACTTCAAGGACCTTTGGATTGGGTCTTTAATAATGGGGTTTAAAAATTGAGCTTGCTCAGCCAGGAATCAAATCAGTCATGCCAGAAAGAGTATGTTCTTTAAAAATGGAAATATCAACTACTTAGTCCAAGAAATTGCCAGTGTTTGTTACATGGATCAGTAAGATAAAGGCATTTTAAGAAATATCAAGAGGAGAAATAGCAGTCAGAAATACTGGAGGTTTTTGGAATGGAAGGAAGAAACCTTGTTCTTTCCTTTATTCCCCTCAAAGAACTCAAGAGGTTCTACAGCTATAGCTGTGTCACTGTAAGTGCAGATAAGGCATTAATTAAACTCCATCTCTTGTAAAGATGCAATGACAGCAGCTCAAGAGATCATTGAATGAGGTTTTAGATCATAAGCTTGCAAAACTGTTCCATTTAACAGTGGTCTCAAGCAGTTCCTCGAGATATGATGTAGATATTCCAGTTACTAGAGAAAAAAACCTGAGAGTTTTGTTTGCAAAATTATTTTTTTCTCTCATGATTAATTTTGGGGAAATTGTTACGTTCTGCTCTGTTTGAAACTTGCACAGTATTTCACCATCCTAAAGTTCACAGTCTTTAGTGTGGTGGTGGTGGTGAGGTCTGTGGGATTTTGATTAATTTTCCTAAACAGCACTGTGATCTCCTTCCCTGTGATTCAGTTTAAACAGAGACACTTTATTACTATCTCTATATACCTATCTGTGGAACATGTCAAAGTGCTGTATGAGCATGGAGCTTCTTAAAAACAAACACAGGCCTTCCTACCAATAATCTCTGGTTTTACTTTCAAGACTTAAGAAACAAAAATTCCCTTGAATCCTAATGCAAAGAAAATCTGACTCTTAATTAAGACAAAGATGCATTTCACGGTACAGTATTCGGTTATAAAGACAAGTTCTGAAAGACTGAGCAGCTTGTCCTCTCAAACTACTGGCACTGCCATCCTGGCCGTGCTTCATCCAGTGCATCTGCACCAACTTCCTGAGCGGAAGCTACATAAATAACCCTGCACCATTCTATTAAATCAAAGTAATTCCATTCCTATCCTCTTTTTTTTTACCCCCATATTTCTTTCACAACAGGAGAACTTGATACCCTATGTTGACACCACCTTCCCTAAAAAAACACAGTGGGAAATTTTAAGAAATTGTATTTAGCGGGGTTTTTTGAAGTTAATGTATGCTTATGGCAATCACCACATTAAGCATTTCTTACCATTAAGGCTGAGCACCCATAAATTGGTCATAAATTGTGTGGTCCTGTTCAAAACAAAAAAGCAATAAACTCTCTGATTCACTGTCCTGCTATATCACTACACCATTTTGAATACAAGCTGTTCTAGTCACAAAGGATGCATTTATTTTCTTGAAGCCAGAGA